>NC_084978.1:9689077-9874077 GCF_963691925.1 Scomber scombrus
ATCACAGCTCAAAACATCTGGTGCTCGTGTTTCACCCCTTTGCAAAGTAACTGTAAAGTTTTATCTTGAGAATATAATTGGCTTAGTGTTGGAGAAGCAAAAAAACAAAAAAATGCCATTGAGAACAGCAAAGCCTGAAAAGTTCTCAGTTCCTCCTGATAAAATCTTCAATAAGCTGACGCTTCCAGGTGACTAATTTAAGCCAGGGAGCAAAGTTTTGGCTAAAGCTGCTTAGTAATATAACTTTGTTCCAGGAAGTAAAATCTACCACCCCTACAGGCTGAAAATAGTTCCAGACCCCTCAGCACTCTGACTTTATAGATCCACTGCAGCTGTAATATATTGTACTGCTTTCTCCCTTCTCACCCCATCAATTTCTTATCCACACTGACTCAGGATGAACAGAATAAAGTTAAACTTCATTCCAAAAACTCATATGTTACTTGAGAGATACACAGTCCCTCGACAAAACATGATAAAGAGATTTTCCCTTGGCGGAAAGTTTCAAAAAACATTTCACTTTTTCACTTCATTAATCAGTCTGACATCATGTTGTTGTTTCCCATTTTCTGGAAGGGAAGTTATTTTGATAGCAGCATCAAGAACAAAATGTTGTTTAAAAATTATGTAATAATTAGGTCTCACAAAATGACACAATAAAACTTAAATTACAAAACATTATGGCAACTAAATGAACAAATATTGTTGGTTAAGGATGCATAATTGGATATTTACCCTTGATGCTTAAAAGCATAAATATTATTGATTTGAATGCTTACATATTTTTCGGTATGTATATATAAATAAAACAGAGTAATACCTACATTTACAATGGACTGGCAGTTCAATTTAATATATTATTTTGCCGACCATTTTACAGTTGTTAACATAACTATTGCAGTGACTTCTGTTTACACACTTAATTGCTGTTGATCGGACGGTGCTACAGATGATTGCTAAAGGGCTGCCACCAACATTTATTTTCATGATTGACTCATCTGTCTATTATTCTCTCAATTAACTGATTAGTTGTTTGGTCCATACAAATTTCAGAAAATGGTGAAAAATGTTAATCACTGTTTCCCACAGTTCAAAGTGACAATCTCAAACATCCACAACCCAAACATAATTAGTTTACATCACAGTTCACATTTCACATTTAAGATGCTGGAATTGGAGAATTTATCAATGTTTTTTCCAAACAAATAATTATTAAAACAGTCACTGAATATTTAAATAGTTGGCAACTAATCAAATAACCAACTAATAATTGATTGCAAGCAACTGATTTAGGTTTGTACAGTACCTTGCAAATAAGGCGAATTAAAACTCTGTATTATGATTTATATTTCTAAACTTTTCTCAAGATTAGAAAATTGATTTTAAAATGTGTCCCTGTCTTAAGTCTCTGGGCTGAGCGGGAACTTGTGAGTGGGTCCAGCAGAATAAACACCACTGTACATATTCAGTTGGCTGCAGAACAACCACAAGCAAACCGGCACCATCCTTGAGTCAGATATCCAGTTCCTATACTACGTAGGTAACTTTTAGAGATGACACTGTAGTAATAGTCTGTAAAAATAGTCTGTAATCGTATTTAAGAGCACAGCTACAAATATCTACATCTGGCCAATTGTCCAAGGAAGAAAATGGAATATTACAACACCAAACAAGAATATGCTCCAAGAAATGTAAGGTACGTGACCAAAAACTGTGTTTTAAGGTGGATTTTTCCTTTGGGTGCCTTTGAGCAAGAAACTAAATCCCTACCTGCTCTCCTACTAACCCTGGCCCCTGACCTCCCTGGAAGGCAAAAAAGAAACATTTCCACTGGGGATCAATAAAGGATCACATTATAAACCGATTCTGACTCCAAGTATTTCAATTAATCTTTTTGGAAACCGCTGCCTCACTGCAGCAGCGAGAGGAAGGAAGACTGTGCACTTCCAGCTGACGAAGCTCAAATCCTTCCCCATTCAACCTCCATCTGATATTATCCAAATACACAATATGTGATTAACATCCCACGTTTTTATGGGGCGTTAATAAGTCCAGATCCATTTTCCAGCAGAGTTACTTGCAGTTTCAACACTAGTATATTTTCAGACACTGTGGCCAGGCACGGGCCATTTACCCTTGGCGGTAAGGTTTAGGTTAACAACAACGTCTGGGTTTGGTTACGACATGAAAAATGTTGAGAAAACCAACAGTGAGAGAATACATGAAGTACCTCGGGCTCATCCAATGCTGAACGTGGACTGTGTCAGAGCGTAAAATATCAACAGAGCGATGAAATAACATACAGGCATGAGGCACAAGTGGTTCCACGCAAGCGCTCATAAACGTCACACAGAGATGGGGTTTATGAGTTCTGAAAACATACAGTTCGGGATCGGGCTTTGTGTGTGTGTGTGTGTGTGTGTGTGTGTGTGTGTGTGTGTGTGTGTGTGTGTGTGTGTGTGTGTGTATGAGTGTGTGTGTGTTTGAGTGTTAATATATATATATATATATATATATATATATATATATATATATATATATGCGTATGTGTTTATAAAACAAAAGCATCTGGTTAATTTCATTTTGTTGTTTTAAGCCTCAGCCTCAAAGTAAGGTAGCCTTTTTGCCTTCCTTCTCTTTTCCACATGCATGTGTATGTGAGCGCTTGTTGCATTAATCTACATGTGTGCTTTTGTTTGTTCACATAGCTGTTTTACATCACTGTTCACACTTCATTATCAGAGCAGCAGGGTCAAGTGTGTAACACAGACTGAGATTTGCCTAAAATGGAGACGATATGGGCGCCACACACAAACCTGGCTTAACATATAACTGCAGCCTAAAGCCTTGACCATCCACCCGGCAGATTAACATGATGTAGGTGATCCAGTCAAGGACAGAAATGATTCAATGGAATTACTGAATTACTTCATGTCCGCTGCTCACAGGGGTGCTCTGAGATCACAGAAGTGGAAACAGACTGTATGAGTGTGTGTGTGGGTGGGGGGGTGAGTGTACAGTACATGTAGGTTAAATATAATGTCACATGTATAAGTGCAAACTTGCAAAACAGTCAATGAAGAACTGCAGATACGAGCTGCTCTATATGAACTTAAGAGACATGGTTTTAAAGTAAAATCTCACCCTGAAGTAAGAAGCATCAGCACAAAGTTTACTAAAAAGTAGAATCACAAAAATGTACAGAACCTTATCAACACCTAATTAAAGACACAAATGAGACAAGCAATGCATCTCAGGATCCATACACTACAATAGAACTCATATTTACAGGATGAAGGTCTGTCAACAAAATTTTCAGTTATCTTGTGCTGACTCTGTGCAGACATTTACTGCATGATTTGTGCATGACTTCATTCATTTATGCACCTGTCCACCAGGTGTGTATTAGACAATGTCCCTTAAAATAAAATCATTGACTTCACCAACTAAAGTTAAAAAAAGAAGTCTTGTCTCATTCATCCTAAAAAGCCCCTTTCTATAGCCCAATCTTAGTTATTATTGTACCCTTCTGTCAGAGAACAAAAAGCTTGATGCAAATCTGAGTGTTACTGAAAGACACTCTGGGAAATGTAGGAAAACATGGTCAGAGGTTGCCAACCTTAAGAACTGTAACAGAGATGCTGCACAGTGACAAACAAGATATTGAGAGATTGTTGAAACTGTTTGCTTTTCTTCTTGCAAAAATATCAGATAGTTTAATGGCTTAAGGCCTCTAAAATGACCCTGGTCAAATGCAACAAGGAATTGCAAGAAGTTACTGCTTTGTTTTAAGGAGTTAGGAGCCATAAAGTTCAAGAAGCAAAGCTTACCCTGTATTGTAAATTAGCAAGTTGAAATACTACTGCATGCTCAGTAGCATGTGGGATGCAGTACAGTAGGCGCACTGCCCATTTAGTCAGATATATTTAGCAATTTGCTCCAACCTCAAACCATCCTGCCGTATAAAAACTGCTGTCATATCCCAAAAATAGATGATGTCGCCATTAGTGAAGTGTTGCTTCTATTCCATGTGAAGCCCCTCTGCACACCAGCAGGCAGAAAAGTTAATTCCTTTACAATGATGGATGGTAAAACATGGTCCTCATTTGTTATTGTTTAACTGCCCTGTTGTCTTATGAAGCAAAGATGTTTGGCCAATCTTTTTATACTTAAAGAGCGCCAGGTTGTAAATTGATTATTTTCATGAAGACAGCAACATTTGTGTAAATGCATATGTGTTCCTGAATGCAAGTGTATGTATTTGTACAGTATATTTGTGTGTGTAGTGTATGTGTGTTTACTTTTAGGAAGCTGAAGCATGTATCTGTGTGTGGGTTCCCATGTAAATTAATATGTTTGCCATTAAGTGTGTGTAGTTGAATGAGCATGTATTTCCATGTATGTGCACAGTGTGTATTTGTTCAGGGTGTATATTGATGCATCTGTCTGCATTTATGTGTGAACCTGCCTGAATGCAAATGCAATCGTTCACATTCAACCGTGTGTGTGTGTGTACTGTATGTGTTCCTGTGTGTACATGTCCAGCTGCTGCCTCTGTAACTCTAGTAAACATCAAGGCAGTGCCTCGCTTTGCTGAATTAACGAATCTCTCACATCCATCGCCACGCGCCGCCTTTGAAACTCACACCGCCAGCCTCAGCTCAGCACTTTGAACTCTCAATCATTCTCTCTCTCGCCCACCCTGCTCTTCTCTGTATCAGATTATACTCCAGTTAAATATTTACTCATTTGTACTTTAGTAGTTTTCTCCCCATTTGACCTTTTACTCATCCTAAATTCCTGAATCCATTCAATGCCCAGGCTAGAGTTTAGATAATAGCTGCTTTGGTACCACATGTGGTGGACAAAACAACAAAGCTCATTTTGGTTCCCTACAAACTCCATAAGCTCTCCCTGTTAAATCTCACCTACTTTACTATATCCCCATAAAGCTCTTAATGCTGACTATTCTGTTGTCACCCCTGATGTCTTATTGTTCAATGGCTTGTAAAATCAGATTTAAATCAAATGACTTTCCTGTCTTTCACTTTCTGCCTTATCTGGTTAACAGATCAACCTATCAAATCACTTGATAAACCATGTCACTAAATTAAGTTCATAACAAAAACAAATGTACACGATAAAAAGCTTTTACCTTTAGAGTGTATAAATGACTGTAGAAGCAGATGAAGTCAATCCTTTTCAGTAAGATTTACAGTTGCAGAGGACAGAGAAAACATTTATAAATACATACTCTCATTGTATTTTTCCCATTTATTTATTACTTTGGACTACGGTGTATGTATCAGTTTTGAAGTGAATACATTTTTAGAAATATATGCAGGTATGTTGACTAGTGGAGTCAATTCACCCCTACAATTATACCTGCAAATGTGCAACAATCACACAAATGTCACTAATATGTATAGATACTTTATTTGTGAATCTTGGTCTTGCTGAATAGGCCTGCAAACACCTGAGCATACAATAAGTTTGATATATTTTTCTATACATGACTCCATACTTGACTCCTCCTCAACCCCTCTGATGCAGTAAAACCCATCCAGTTGCTATTCTCAAAATACTTATATAATTTAGACTAATCTAAACTATTATTACGGACTACTATGTGACCCCCATCTGCCTACTGCTACTCTGCTTACATTGAATTTCACTATGATCCCTGCTGGAATGTAACCAGGCCTTAAAACAAGTCACATTTCAAAGCAAGATGATTTTTGTGTATGATTTTTTTCCCCCTCATAGAGCTATTTCATGCTTAAGAGTGTGCTTACATGTGTGTTTACATGCCCTTGTGTGTGTTTAAGCGTGTGTGTTGAGAATATGTGGTTCTCCTATTTAACTTCAAAGATGTTGGCACGCTCTGCTGTGTGAGGCTACATGCTGACAGGCTGTCTTTGATGAACAACTATTTACAACAATGTAAAACTAACCCACTCATCATGATGCACCGCTGGGCAATGTTTCAACATGACTCAACCCCGACGCCTGCTTTGTTCATCACGCATTTGTGTTACTCAGAGCTGTTTGTGGATTAATAATAATGCATTATTTTTAAAAGCTGTATCCTGCTTGCTTACATTGTTGCTGACATATGGTAGGTCTTTTAGTCAAGGATTGTATGGGCACATGCCTGCTCCAAGTATAGCCTCTGAAACTGGGTAAAACCAGGTAACACAATGCAACAGCCAGTTGTTCGTCTAGTCGGATGTGTTTATGTGTAAATAAGCAACACACATTGCTGCTGTCACATGCAAATCTCATCACTGCAAGGTCATCTACGGATGGAGGGGATTTCAGGACATTTAGACTCGCCAAATCCAATTCAAATCTCTTCAGGATACATTCAGAAGTAAGCAAAATGCTGTATTTCTTAGTTTGTGAAATAGTAGCATTTTAGATATCACATGTTCTTAGTCTCAAATGGATAGATGCAGAAAACAAGCAGTAGTACAGTAGGAGGAGGAAGGTCTGCGTGGGCTGACAGGGGCTTAACTCTGTGGCTTGTTCTCGTCGTTTAACAACATGCCTGACAGCATCTACACATCCTCCGCTCTCCCTTCCCTTTCTTCATACTTCTGTTTCCACTTGTTGTGAGAGCTTTTGTCTTGGGGCCAGGAGGAGTTACGGCACACAACCGAAAAGGACACACTCGACTCGACACGGCGGCTTAAATCCGACGAATGTTGGCATGAAGCGCTGCGAACGTCTATCAAAGCAGCGCTTGCATTAAGAGAAAATGTCTGAGGACATAAGTCTTGAATGAAAGCGTGGACGATGATTTGTTAACATCTCAAAACCTCTGGAGCTGAAAGGAATTTTAAACAACGGAGAATTTGGTGTACGCGATACAGAATGAGCCACAAAGGGATGTGCGATCAATGAAATTTGACTCAGATATACACATTCAGAGTACAAATGATCACAAATCTACAAATATACCACACACGCACGTATACACAAATGCAAAATAGAGTCAAAACAAAGAAATGCGGAGAAGAGATTATGGTCGTGTGTGTGTGAGTGTGTATCAGTTTTCAGCATGCTGTCACACTGATCAAACTTCAGGCTGATAGCCGAGGCGCCGCAGAACCATCGCAGTGTTTGCCTAAGAACTATGGGGAAAATTACACACCACACACACACATCTAATCTAGAGAACACAGCAAAAACATATTGTGCATGCATTTATGTGAAATATAATGCGATGGAATGCAGCGAAATTATGCAAGTAAGTACATGCAGACACACATACAGACACCTGATGGTTCAGAACAAAACCAGTCTGTTGAAACTCCTGTCTTGTTTCACGGTGACATTGTATGTTTCAAATTACTCACTGTAAACTTTCACGAAGCATTTCAGTCAGCAGTCATTTTCTCTAATCATGATTTTTTTCCCCTCGGCTGTTTTCTTCACCTCAGTTATGTTAATGTTTAAAAATACAAGTGATAAAGCATTTTATCAAACTTCCTGGGGCTGAGATATGGCCCGGTGGCAGATTTAAACACCAGTTTAGTCTACCCGCCTCCCACAACCACATGACAAGAAAACATTGAATAGGCAACAAGGTTTTATCAAAACCAGATAAAACACTGGCGTTTGGATACATAGCTGAATCTGTGATAAACCTTTTGATAATTGGAACAAGTTTTTCCATGCCTGCTGCTTTTTTATGCTTTTATCATCCCCTCTGAATGCGAGCGGTTTTTCCGTTGCATCCCGCCTTCTTGTTGTCAGTGAGGTGAGATTGGAAAAGCCAGATGTAACTGCTGGAATCTGAAGAGTGACAAAAGGAGAGTGAATGGGGGAATCTCAGAGCATAACTCGCTCTTCACGTCGTCATTAAGACATCAAAGCTGCTGCAGAAGATACAGGGGCTTTTGAGCGCTGACACAAATGCATTCTGCGAGAGAAGAGTAACGAATGAGAGAAGGGAAAAGAAAAGGAGAAAGAGGGGAGAGGAGGAGGGACGTTGCGTGTTGAAGAACCAGTCTTTGGCTTTGATGACGGCGCAAGAGCGAAGCAGCAAAAAGCAGACAAAAGTTTCTAAAACTTCAAAAGAAGCCTTTTTGTAGCGCAGGTCCGCTCTC
This sequence comes from Scomber scombrus, assembly GCF_963691925.1. Taxonomy (NCBI): domain Eukaryota; kingdom Metazoa; phylum Chordata; class Actinopteri; order Scombriformes; family Scombridae; genus Scomber; species Scomber scombrus. Next base: position 9,697,192 of record NC_084978.1, read on the forward strand.
CCTTTCTCCTTGATTCTTCCATTCTCTCCTCTCCCTCCTCTCTTCAAACATGTCTTTGCTAATTGCCAGACCCTGTTCTGCCCTTCGTAAGCTCTCCACTCCTCTCAGGTCTATTCAACAGGGGGGGTTGTTACAGCGGGAAGGCCTAATAACACGCTCTAAGTGGGACAATGGAGCCTGCAGGGCCAGTGACAAAATCCCAGCCCTAATGAGAAAAGACTCCTTCAGCGAACAAGCAGGTCTGTCAATAGACTGGCCTATTATGGAGTTACAGGGTGGGGGGTGAGCTGGAAGCAGAGCTGGAAGCAGAGTGTGTGTGTGTGTGTGTGTGTGTGTGTGTGTGTGTGTGTGTGTGTGTCTCTGTGTGTGTGTGTGTGTGTGTGTGTGTGTATTGGTGTTTAAATTATGGGTGCATCAGTCTATGTGATAGAGACATAAAGTAATACATAGTATTGTATAGTAGTGTATGAAATGGAAAGAGTCAAAGAAAGAAATAGGAAGCAAACTTGCGTGTATGTCTTTGTGTCTGCATGAGCGTGTGTGCATGTGTGTGTGCTGGTGCCTCCTGAGGGTAACAATAGTGAACAGGACTAATCCTCCACCGTATAATGGCCACTAAGCTGTCTATTCAGAAGTACACAGCACCCCTGCTAACTGCTCTGATCAGACACGAATACCCGCACTCGCTCATTCACATTCTTCTTTTCTTTTTTGTGCTCTTCCATCTCTTCTGACTTCCTCTGCAATATCTTCTTCTTATTTCTTTCATCATTTCCATTTGCTTCCATTTCTTCAGGTTCTGCCTCATTCATCTATATCTACCCCTCTTGGTGTTTGGGTATTTGATTAAGTTTTTGACTCTGTTCCTCCATCTGCTGTGCTCCCTGTCTGTCCCTCCTTTCTTTAATCTATTCTTTCTAATCATCTTCTTCTCTCTTTGTCTTTCTTGCCTCTTCTCCTCTTTCCTCCATTCCCCACCCCCTCCTCCCAATAACTTTTTGCACTTTGTGTTGTTTGTTTGCATTGATGAGGTTTTGGAGAGGTTAACCCTTCTGCCGTGAGAATGTGAAGTCGTTGCAGATAAGGATGCCGAAGCACCTCGTTTCCTTTCTTGTAGGTGGGCTGGTGAGGAGGTGGTGGGTGAGGGGTGTAGGACACATCTCCCATAAGGACCACTTTAAGAGCAGGAGTGTCTCCTTGAAAGGAATGGTGGATGCCTTTCACATGTCTGGAGATTACTACATCACACATATTCAGTAGCTTATTCACTTTATTTTGTATCAGAAAGTTACAACAAACTTGTTACCGCTACACAAAGATTTGGATGATGATGATTTTTTTTTTCAGGTTGCTAAAAAAATTCTAAGATGTTACTTTGTCTTATGATAGCTGGGAAAGGCTGTTGTGTGAAATGTTTCGATAAAAGTGCGGATATCTGACTTTCAGTACTGATACCAAAGTGATATTTCCACAAAACCAAAAAGCCAAATTACTTGAATATCTAAACTCAAGCAGCTGTTTAAGAACTTACTTAGAATTAAAGTAAGTTGGCAATTAAAAAAAAATCTAAAACTATTTAATGAATTATATGTGACCAATCATTTATTGCAATTTGTAGTAAAAGCCACTGGCAATGACATACTCTGCTCTGCATCAAAAAAGTTTGAAGTTTGATTACCAGCCCTAATAACTGATCAATATTTGTTATTATTCTTTTATATTTATACATACAAACTTTAACTTTTTTAAATAACTTGTTTCTGCAGCTCTGTTTTCACCAGCCGGCCAGATTACACTTTCCTTCATTATCACTCATAGTTCTGCAGTTTTCTTTGCACCCGCTTCATTCTCTGCCTCCCCCTTTCTTTTGTTACTGTTGGACTCACACTGAGAAACTAGGTCTTAATTACATTAAACAAACTGAGGAACTGAGATATTTTAAAGCAGCCCACATCCTCAAATATTCAGTTTCACATAGTTTTACTCATACTTGGGGACAGAGTGTACTTCATGATATGAGTAATAGTGCACCAAATGACCCGTGTTAAATTCTGCTACGTTTGTTACCCATTATACTTACTTTTTTTTTTTTTACTAAAAGGATGCCCACTCAGCCAAAATACACAATGAGAAGTAAAGTTACACCTCATATTAGCAATAGGAGAGTTGCTGTGGAAACCCAGAGCGAAACAGCTGGCAGATGAAGTTAAAGGCAAATTCCACCCTGAAATAGAATTTATAAAAGGATGGAAGAGAAGGGCAAAAGGGAGAGGGCAAGAAAAAGCAAGAATGAGATGACATCTTGTTGTTAAAACCAAGAATTGATGCATGTAATTTGTAATGCCTCCATGTCTATTTCTATTAAGTAATTGCTTTTATCGACCCAAAAACATTTTAACAAGCTCTACTGGTGGTTGCAAGCAGGAAAAAACCTGAGAGCAGATGTGAACAGTTTTCTCAAAGATGTGTCTGACTCAGCGACTAAGTAGCATCAGAGTGCACTTAAGTGAGAGGAGAAGGAAGATTTGAGAGAAGGAATGTAATTTGGGAGGCTAAATTGAAGAGATTCCAAGCTTCACTGAGAGATAATAGCACTTAAACTCTCCAGAATCATAGGGAATGTGTCCCTGACTTCTGTTTTTGGGTGGATTTTCTTTTAAGAATGACTCACTGCTCAGGTCTCATGGAAAAGGCCCGCTGACTGACAGATGGCATCTAGCATGGAGAATTGAAGTCAAAGCTAGCAGAGGGTATTTAAGATCCATTAGGGGTCTATGAGAGATTTGCTTGGCATACAATCAGTAGATGTGGCCCATACTCACTTACTCACTCATGCACATGCACACGCACACACACACACACACACACACACACAAATGTAAATGGAGCATGAAGGCAAACAGAAGGGGGGAGAATGAGGAGCTGAAACACACTTCAGAGAAAAGACGTCTTCCATCGGCTGGTGGAGCCTGAGGAATACGAGAGGAGAGAAGAGGAAAAGGAAAGGAAGGAATGATGGGAGAAAGTTGAGGCGGTTAAGAGGGAAGACAGACAATCTCAGGTGTGAGGGTGAAAGAAGTTAGATTAGAAGGGTAAGAAGGAGGAGAAAAGAAAGAGGGAGACAGCAGGTGAGAATCTGAGAAAGGGTGAGGATGAGGATCAACAGAAGTAAAGTTCGGACATTGAAGCTTTATAGTAGATGCAAAAACCCTCTATAGGGAATAGAATTGTGTCCAAATCACTTCTCTTCTTGTCCTTCAGGTCCTCAATAATTTATTGTTTCTGCATGGTTTGCTGTGATTTTGTCTTGTTTGTTGTTGTGGTGTAATTACACTGCGCTTGCCACAGACTACCAATCAATGTGAAGGACACAATAATATGTTTTCAGCTTTCTTCAGTCTGTTGATGGAATTCTATGTTTCTATTGATACAGTAGATACACATCTCTCTCTCTGCCTAAAATGTTTAAGATTTAATCGCACCATCTCGACCTGTTAGAACATGCGTTTCCAAAACTTCTATATTTTTTTTGGTCTTCAGATTTGTTGACTTCTCCAGGCTGAAGCCAGGAAAAAAAACAGACGCTCTATTCTTTTCTTTCTTTGACTCTCCCTCCTGTCCATCTTCTTTCCGTCTCTTTGCTGGAAGTGAAACGAGGCAGAACGAGAGGATGTGGGACAGACAGCCGTGAAATGGAGGCCAGGGCCCCTGAGGAGTGTGTGGTGGTGTGCATGTATGTGTGAGTGAAAGCTCCTATCTTTGCGTGTGCATTTTCATGTTGTTCACATCTGTCTGTGATGTGTGTAGGTGCGTGCATTGACCAATGTTTTTCTGTCCAGCCCTGCAGATATATGCTCAAAGATACGGTACAAATATATCTTTGTGCATCTGACTGTGTGTTTGTCTCGACTGGACTCAACAACAAGGCACAGAACAACTTTTGAAACTTGACTCCACTCTTTCTCCCCCATTCCCACACACAGTTTCATATGAGCCAGCATGTTGACATCTCTGTTTCTTCAGGGTGCCACCCTGATTTCCGGAGGAAAAGCTTTACCTTACTCACTGTAAGGGCGGTATGTGGTTGACACAGATCTGATGCGGAGCAACACAGAATGACTCAGAGTGAAAATAGAAAAATAGAAACATTTGCACATCCATCTCATCTTAATGCAATTATTAGCTCTGGTCACATTCTGCCCTGTGGTCCAGCAGTTATGCCCTCAAAAAATATATTAGCTTGTCTAAGATGCTTTTTGTGTCAATTGGATCAATTCTGGCTGGGAATCCTTGTTTCCTATACCACTCTCTGTTAACTGTTAAAATCTTTAAACAATGTAAAACAATTTCTTTCCTCTTGAAATGCTGGAACACCATACATTAATATTTGATCAAATCAGACAACATGACCAGGTATATATCACATTTGACGGACCTCTTTCATCAGATTTGATTTAACATACCGTATATATGTATCTATAAAAATGTGTAATGCTTTGCTGTTACAAACAAAAAGAACGGAAATAAGAAAAATCGTGTGACAATCTCGTTTAGACCTTCCAAATTTGGAAGCTTTTAACACTGTAAACTCAAAAACTGCAGTGACATTTCTGGTCTTCTTTCAATATGAACTCTTTTAGGAAACATTACTGTCCATGTTACTTTATAAATGTAGAAGCAGGGACTAAAAAAACCTTTCAGAACTTGTATTTTTATTCAGGAAACAATCATATATTTAATAATTAACTTAATATATATTTAATATTTGTATTATCGAATCAAATAAAGGCAAATAAGCTGTCTGTTGACCTTTGGTACTTTTTATCCAGGTAAAAACAAAGAATGGAGAATATAGAAACTTTTAGTTTAAGCAACAATATAGTTAAAGAGGAAACCACTCAATGATTTCTGGGCAGCTTTTTAAAATAATGTCTATGTCATGTTCTGTAAATCATGATTGAGACCCCCCCACCCCCCATCCCTTCAAAAAAATCCCCTGTGAGGCCTCAACCCCTTAACTGAACACTAGCAAACAGCGGCTCCTTCAAGCCAGCGAGCTGCAGCGCTGTGTTCACTCCATGCATTTTTCTGCCATTAGTGAGAGAGGGCCGTGTGTAACCTGAGCAGAAGAATCTGGTGGTAGAAATGCTAAATCCACAACACACACACACACACACACACACACACACACACACACACATTTGGAAAAACACGGCAAGACAGGCACAGATGGGCTCATGTGTTTGTAAGAAGGTGGGTGAGGATGTGTGAGGCTCTATGCAATCACACATACTCATACATCTCTGTGTGTGTATGACTCATACCAATTAGCCTGCAAACCTTGGCCACCTTTACATCCTCTCCGGACGAGGCACCAGATATCTCAATTAAAAACTTGGAAATTTGAGAACACAAAAACAAAGGAGGTATCAAGATGGAGGGAGGGATGGAGGAACTGAGGGATAGAGAGATGATATTGGTTTGCAACCTGATCTGATGTGTTAGTTTCTGGCCGGAAGACAGCTGCAGTCTCAGACATGCAGTATAGTTAAATGGAGAAAGAATAATATAGTAAAACAAAAGTAGACCGAAGCAACAAATGTGAGTCATTTAGTCAGCATGCAACATCACATTTAATTGTCATGACATACAGGACTGAGCAGTGTGATGTCAGGATTTATTAAGAGTTATGATTTCAGCTGAGTTTAGCAGCGGTAGTGGACTGATCCTGGCATAAAACCGCAGCGATCTATTAGAGAAAATGTAGAATAGCATCATTTTTTCCTAAATATATTTTCCATTTGTCACATTTCATTTCTGTTTTTCTTATTTCAACATTCATTATGTATCTGCCGCTTGATGAACACAAATCACGAGCAAGCTCATTTAATCAAACGTACAGTATGACTACGTTTGATATCTTTCTCTGCCTCTCTTTCTTCTTTGTTCTCCAATTATGACCAGATGTCAGCTGCTGTGGTTGAGCTCTTAAATCACCGCAAATCATCACATCAGTCACTTATGGACCTGCACGCGCACACACACACACACACACACACACACACACACACACACACACACACACACACACACACACACACACACACACACACACACACACACACACACACAAATACAAATACACACACTCAAATACAAGGGTGCATTGATGAAGATGTTCATTAAAACTAAAAACTGCATTTTTACATGTACACACACACACACATACACACACACACACACACACACACACACACACACATACACATAAGCGCTCACACACACAACTCCAAACCACTTCCTTCCTTCCTTCCTTCTTACGCATGGCTTCCCAACTTTGCTCCAGACACGCTCCCATTGTCATCACATCTGGTTTGAACTATAAATTTTCTATCATTCACTCTTCTGGGAGGAGGGAAACAATTTCAAAATTTCTCACAAGTGAGTATAAAAGACAGAGAGAAAGAGTGAATGAAGGGAGAGAAAAAGAAATGAGAGATCAAGATAGAGAGTGGGGGGAAGAAATGAGAGCTCTCCTGGCGGTCAGTTTTTGAAGGACAACAAGGTTTGTGGAGCAGGAAAAAAAAATCGTTCTCAGTTTCACTTTACTGGTGGTCCCATAAATCTGCGCACACCAACGCATACACGCATACATACACTCTTACGTAGACACGAGCCCTCGGATAAACAAGCACGCACACGCACACACAGACTATTTACTCGCGCAAACATTTGCCAACCTCCACACAATAAAAGAACAAACATTTCAAGGAATCTTCTAATTTCCCCCGCCAACAAAAGCTTGCCTTCACAAAATGCCTCTCCATTGCTTCAGCAACTGGGCAGCGGTACAGTGGATGTATTACGGTAATCAAATGCTATTACGTCCGGGAAAAATGGGAAACTGTGAAAATATTGATAAAACATGGCCGGGGAAAAATGAGCCTGCAGACTGAGGAAGGAGGAATGAGGGCTGAGATTGAATGCTAACAGGAAAAAGGTGTTAAAGATATTTTGGGTTAGAAATTGAGAGGGAAAGACAATAAGACGCAGGTGTGGGCTCATTACTGAGAAACGGAGCGGTCATAGAATAATTACCACTGGACCACACAGAAGAGGAGAGGAGATGAAAGCAGAGAGAAGGAGGCGAGAGGAGAGGAAGTGAGAAGAAAGCGACAAAGCAAACATCAGAGAGGAAAACACTGAACATTCAGTCATAAACTTAACAGGACATCACTGTACTTAGACAGAGACAACTGCTCCCATACATGCATCCATTCTACCCGTGCTTCAGACATCATTGTGTATGCGGATTGTACCAGCTATGAAAACACCGCTTTTCACGCTAACTGCCTCTCCAAGGAGATGCTGTGGCATGAGACCTGGCTTGAATTACAGAAAGGGGTCATCTCTGTAGGTTAACCTGTTGGAGCAAAGAGTATTTCTGGGTACCATTTGTTCAATCTGCAAATGTAGTGATGTAGTCTCTTATGCTTGAACTGCATGTGAACTTTGCTTTTGTACATTCGTTAACTATCCACAGTTTTCTTGATGCAGGGAATATGACGTGCTGTGTTAAAAGTTTTGTTGCTTTGCCTGAAAATGTGGAAAAACACATTTTTAAAATTAATTTTGTTTTCTGAGACCAGGATATGTCATATAAGATTTTAGGAGGTTTCTTAGATTTTACGTGCATCATTAAAGGGGACCTGTTCTGCTCATTTCCCGCTTTATATTTTTATCCAGGGACTGCACTATAATAGCTTTGCATGATTCACAGTTCAAAAAGCTCCTTATTTAATTTATACTGGCCCTTCATGCAGCCCCTCAATTCAGCCTCTGTCTCTAACAGGCCGTTTTAGCTTGTGTCTCTTTGACCCCCTTGCTCTGTTCTGATTGGCCTGCTTTCCAGAGGCCTGCTGAGGGGTAGCATGTATAGATTCCTAATTATTTGAAACTTTGGCCTCATTTATATAAACATCCAACATTGTGACATTTTAAATATGACTGAAAATAAAGAAAAGTTCAATAGGTCTCCTTCAAGCACCTCAGTGTTCCTCATTGATTCAGAACTTTTAGATTATTGTCGATGCATTTGTTAAAGAATAAACCTTTGAGATCTAGAATGATTTAAAAAAATAAATAAAAATCACATCTGTACATTATGAGAAAGCACTGTTTTCACACCCTGGCTGTTTTCATTCAAATAATGCGACACCTTTGTGTAGTAAGATGGCTTGGTAGACTTTGTAGTTTGAGTATAGGGACCTTTGTTGCATGTCATCCCCAGTATCTCTCTCCCTTCATTCATTTCTCTACCATTGACTCTAAAATATAGACATATTCCACAAAAAATACCAAGTCACCTAACAACTCTTGTTTTTTTCTGAAGCATGTGTGTGTTTGTGTACTTATGTGAAAGTGAATACAAGGGACAGTGAATGAGAGAGACAGAGAGAGAGAGAGAGAGAGAGAGAGAGAGAGAGAGAGAGAGAGAGAGAGAGAGACAGAGAGAGAGAGAGAGAGAGAGAGAGAGAGAGCGAGAGAGAGAGAGAGAGAGAGAGAGAACGTGAACGAAAACGAGAAAGAGAAAGAGAGGCAGCAGCTGTCTGCCTGGATGACCTAAGCGGCAGCTGTTGCCCCCCTCCCTACCCACCCGCCCTCCTGTCCTCTGTATGCCAGCCTGTGTTTGAAGTTCAGGTCAAGACCGATGCAGCTTTGGATCACATACCGATAATGATAACTGGAGAATGAAAGGATATTATTAACTGCCAATATGGCAATTTACTGTCCTTACTGGAAGTGACAATAATATCTAGAAATTGCTGCATCTGTAAGAACAAAACTAATATTAACTCTCTTTAACAATTACTCTACACATGTTTATTAATTGGTTTCATGTCACAAATCACTGACCGTTTTATGAACAAAGAAACTAAACATATAGAACAAACTTTCTCAGTAAACCCTAATGTCATTCAGTTTTCTGCCGGCAGTGCTTTTTTAAGATTACCATTTTGGTTTAAAAAAAAATAAAAATAAAATTTGTGTAAGATTGTTAGCTTGGGCAATACAATACAAAGTAAACACACACCCTTACTAATCATTAGAATACAGAAAATATCGGTTGGTAATATCTGTATTCCAGCATTTTACACAAGCTTGTCTTTGAAGTGCTGACGTTGGGCAGAGAGAGATGCTTAAGTCAGATTCTCTGGAACGCTGTGCAGCCTTAATCTCCATGTTGGCATCCACTCTACTGACTGAAACCTGACACACACACACACACACGCACGCACACACACGCACATACGTACACAGAGTGCCATATACACAAACACATGGAGTAATGGACACATAAAACACAGAGTCAGACACAAACAGACTTGCATGTGTAAATGTGCACTGATACAGTCTTCCCTCCAGGTATTTTGTTTACATGGATAAGAGTTGAGGGAAGTGGATATTTCGCAGCACAGAAAGAAACACACTCCTGTACTTGAGCAGCAAGGTTGTCAGAGCCCGCAGGGTCACAGGCTACAGTGACCACCACAACAACACAGAGTTTATACAATGGAGACAAATGCACACAAACACACACACACACACACACACACACACACACACACACACACACACACACACACACACACACAATGACAACTGCCATTTGGACATCAAGTTGGAAAGTTTATAATGCAGACAAAAAAGAACGGGACCCTACAATGTCTCTTTTATAGTGACATCAGGACTGAGACACGCACGCATACAAGCACACACAAACATGACATTCCTTACTACACTGACGCAATGTCCTACACGCAAACACAAGCAGTCTCCTTTAACAAATGCCTCATTCATAATCATACAGGAACACACAAGCAAAACAATTGTGGTCGCACACACGACCGTAATAAGCCAGACAAAGGCAGTGCTTCATTGTCTGAAGAACCTCACAGACTTGATTACTGAATAATGACCCCACCAATCCAACCTGGCAAATTATATCCAAGAAACTCACACTGCAGAGCCAAACTTTAAAAAAAAAAGAAGGAAAGAAAAGGAAAATAATGTGAGAAAGACACAAACCATGTGTAATCATGAAGAGGAGTAAAGCAGACCAAATGCAGATTTAAATAACTGGGAGGAAAGCAAGAGAGGATGAGAGAAATTAAGAAAAAAAATCTTAAGATTTGTTCATGGATGGCTGGTTTTTATCAGTCTGTCATGATTCACATTCATACATTTACTCTCTCTCCAACATACACAATTCAACCCTCCTTCAACAGGAGACTTTAGTGGATTCCTTCCCTGAATCACAAGTCTTGTACAAAAAAATATTTTTGTTTGTGTAACTGGTGACATTGATAAATGTGTTACAGTTAGTTTGAAAAATGTTATGCGGTATGTAACTTTAGGAAAACAAATCTGCATTAAAGTTGGTAATTTAATAGCTCTGAAGTAAAGGTGTTTTTGTATTATGATTTCTTTGAATTTTGTGCCATTCTGTAAAGTACTGGTGTTTCATTTGTTTTTCTTTCCACTTACTTATAATGATGAGCGTGTAGTTGATGTTCACGCTGCCAAACCCGTTAGTTGCTTTGCAGATGTAAGTCCCTGCGTCATCAGTCTCTACTTCTTTGATACGCAGAGCGTGCTGTAACACCCTGAACCGTGTCCAGCCACTGTGGATGTTGCGGCCGTCTTTGGTCCACATGATGAGTGGTGGGGGGTCACCCTCTACGGGGCAGGTCAGCTTCATGGTACGACCCAGGCGGACACTCTGCCGATGAGCCACCCGTTCTGACACCCTGGGTGGACCTTAAGAGCAGGAGAAACAAGGAGAGGTCATGAGATTATGAAACACTCTATTAAACATTGTGATATGTTCAGAGAAATCGTTTTAATCACTAACACTCTACTCCCTTGTCAGACTAGTTTAAAAAATCAGATTACTGCAGAAAGCAGCAACAACCAGGTTATTTAAGGGCACATTCACTCCTCACATAGCTTAGCACTTTATATTTTTAATAAACATGCTTATTTTCTGAATTGCATTTATATAACCGGCACTTTCAATATCTTATTTTGCGTTTCCATGGTTTTGTGTTTCTATGCTGCTTTACAAAAATAACTTCTTCTTGTGGGACAATAAAGATCTGAACTGAAGTTATTTCGGAAATATAGTACACATACATATCTTCCCCTTAATTGGTCACTCTGACCCTCACATAAGGAGATGAGACATCAACAATTCTGCTCACATTCACACAAACTCCCCAATTTCCATTCACATTAAAAATCCTGTATTAGAGTTGGCTTACACCCAGGTAGGTAATGCTATGGTTTCATATTTTATACTTAGTATAAGGTATTTGGATGTGTCAGAAAAGTGTGGGATCAAGGTTAGAATGACCTGTCGTAATGCCCTTCATTCTCCTGTCATGCCCTCATTTCCTTGTTTGCAGCCACAAATCTCTCATTTTCACCTCTATTGTCCTCCAAATATGGCATGAAACTTACAAGACTTATTCTTTAACCTTTAGTTAAGTTTATAATGGCTTAGCTAAAAACGTTGACATTTTAACACAGACAACAATGGTATCCCTAGGGAGCAAACACAAAGCTCAGGCAGTGGGTTTAATATCAACTGAGATGTCGTGTTGAGACATAAAATCAGGCGTGACCTTGACCGCTCAGTAGCCAGTCAACTGTGAAACTGCACACTAGAAAAACAGAGCGAGTGGAAGTGCAGGCTGACTGACCGTGAGAGGTAGGAGGAAATTAGAGAGTGAGGATGAGGGGGTTGGGGAGAGGGAGGAAGCAAAGTAGGGAGAGAAAAAGGGAGGAAATTAAGGGAATGAGGGAGGATGGAATTTAGGGGAGTCAGTTTGATGAGAGAAAGGGAATAAACTATGGCCAAATCGGAGAGGAGTACAAAGAAAGTAAAACAGGAAGATAAAAAGATGAGAGCAATAGGGGTGTAGGAGTTAGCAAGGTTCAGTGCATTCTGTACATCTCTCTTTGGCTTCTCATTACTCCTTTTGGGTTAAAACAATACCCTCTAAATATAGTACTAAAAACACATAATAGGCCACCATGGATTGAACAAAGTGTCCTGATTGACAACAAAAGGCAATTGTATGGAAATTCATTGGAAAACAAGCCCCGCACACACTCCAGGTCACGTCCTATAGTTTAAGAGACACATTAAAGGAAGGACAAAGGGTGGTTTGATTTGAACAATGAGCCTGATAGTGGCTTATCCAGCTGAATACATATGGCCTGATAATGAATAGCAACATATGTAAACGTAACCTCATATATAAACACTTGAGGTGAGTTTAATTTTTTGCACCCTTTGTCTGATAGTTGCTTATCGCGGAGAATTAGCAGTCTGATGCCAGACATTGATTATGGAGAGTTTTAATTTGCCCTTGTATAAACACTTGTAGACTTACACTATTTTGGTATCATTGTTTGGCTTTTGATTGTACGTAGGTGGATGTTATTTTGCGCAAAATGGAGAGATAGAGTAGTCAGATGAGCTCACAGGGAAGCAACAAGTGGTCAATAAAATGAATAAGAATAAATAAATACATATAAAAAGAGCAGGTGATGTCAAGTCCAATGAGGTGTTAAGACATCTCAACTGTGTCTGCAGTAAGTAAGAACTAAAACCCTGTTTTATTTAAAAAAAATATATATATATATTAAATCCATCAAACTATTAAAGATATTTTGGTTTGTTATAACTTGGTCTTGTTTTTTGTCATTTTGGCCATTATCAATAAGTTATGATGACAGTGGACTCAGTAAGATATGATAAGAGCAGAAAGGTTGTAAATCAGGCAACAGTTAAAGGTCTCATATCATAGAAAGGGAGATATCCATTTCCCAGATCTAAGTGCAATATATAAACTGTGAAAGTATCAAAAAACCCAGTGCTTTTAAAAGAGCCATTTGGACTTCTGTAAAGTTGTGATGTCACAACTATACGCTCAGTGATTTGCGTTGGAAAGGGACACCCTGACCCTTCTGAGAGAAACAAAATATGTTTATTAATGTTATTAACCTAATTTCTGTGTACTTTCAATTCAGGTAAGTGTGAGAGTCTCTACTGTGTTTTGCTGCCATTTATGGTTGTGGCAGTTTCTCTCCTCTTCTTTGCTCTATGTCTCACTGCGGGCGGGGCTTCAACCCTCCACGCACACGAAGCAGAGCAGACGAGAGACAATCTTAGAGGAAACACTGCACAGTTGTTGGTATCCTCAGAGGTAGCCATCCCAATTTTATTGGTGCATTTTACCTACAGCCCTGGTTTTACCTGGCTACAATCCGTTACCTGTGGTTGGCCTGGGGGTGCATCACTCAGAAAACAGTCAGCCAAACAGAAGAGAGGGGCATTGAGCAGACACAAAACAGCCTGTTCTTGCTAGAGCCACAGAGAGGAGCTTAAGATATAAATCCATTTTTAAATGGTTTTTGGTATTAAAAACTATAAATATATCTTCTTATGGATATCAAAACTTCAAATGAAACACTGGAAAAGTGTGAAATATGTGACCTTTGAGATGGATTATCTAAATCACAAAGTAAATAAGCAAACTCAAACTTCCTGTAATAATGCCTCATTACAAAGAAAATGTTTGTGCACAGCTAAAGTAAGGTACGCTGAACTAAGAAGTTGTGGAAGATGTTTACGATGGACAATTTGGGTAATAATTTTAAAGTTCGACTTTGTTTTCACTTCTAAATAAGTTTGGCTATCCTGGGGATTTGTGTAAAAAGTGTATAATGATCTGACTACTTGTGTAGCCCCATCAGGTTTTAGTTATCAGCAACTTGATGTGTACAATGTTATTATTACTGGTATGAATCATGACCAAAATTATGAGTATAAAGTCCATTACACCAACGTTTTCCTTTAACTTTTACTATTCTAATTATTGGGGAAATAAAGATAAGAGGAAAAATCCTCTTTTGCACAGGAAATTAATTCAGTTAAGCTACATATACTTTTACTTTTTCACATTACTTTTAGAATAACTAAGTAGTTTGCATGAGCAGCAGTTGCAACCATGGCTAGAAATGCGGGGGAACCTCCCTACACCGTGTCAAACTTCATAAAGTTCAAAGAAAATGCTTCACCTTTCGTAGCCAGCTCTGGCCAGCTGTCAACTGTCACTGAAATAAAACAAAACAAGGATCGTTTTTTTACCCTTCAGTCCTCTGCTGTGGATTGGAGAGATGAATATGGTGAAGTCAAGTAGTATAAATAAAGCTGAGGAGGTTAGAACAGAATATAAAAAAGGAGAACAGTTACAGTAGTCTTCTAGTATTTGCTGCCACAACGGACTGTTATTTTAACAAGAGAGCAGGAGGTGGACACAATGATGGATGGATGGAGGTGAAATGTGTGAAAAAGACATTAGTCACACAGAGGTATTCTCGAGAGCCTCTCTTCCTCCTCCTCCTCCTTTCTCCTCCCTCCATCCTCCTCGTTCCTAGACGAGGGAATGTGTTCATGCAGCTGTATGGCTTTCTCATCAGGGGCCCGACAGCTCACTCCTTTCCTTCTACTCTCTCCTTCAATTCCTTTCTTTTTTCCTCTGTTGAAGTTTTATTTATTCCTTTCTTGCTCTTTTTTGCTATTTCCGTTTTATATAACATTTCCTTGTAAAGATACAGTATATTCTCATGTTTCCTATCACACTAACCCTCCTTTTTCGCATGCATTCTTTCACCTCCTTTATGTTTGACTTCATTGCCTTTTTCTATATATTTTTCACCCTTGTCTCTCTCTCTTTCTCTCTCTCTATATATATGTATGTTGTGCCCCTTTAATGTTCCTCTTTTTCTTTGTTTATTTCTCTCTCTTTTCTTCCTCTGACAGATTGAAATCTCATTGCCCTGAACTCTTACTACTCCCCTGCTACCTCTTTTTTTTACCCTCAACCCCTCTCTTCCTCTTACTACCTCCTTCAGTCCTCTCTTTTCCCCTGTCATCACTCTTTTCCTGTTTCTCTCTCTGCCTCTATTTTACTCCCTCATTCCCTGCTCTCTCTTTTCCCTTTCATCACACTCATTCACACATCCTCTTCATTTAATGCTGTATCTCTTCTTTCTCTCCACAGTGATTTACTAGTCTCCTGCCTCCTCACTCGCACAAAACTCTGTCTCTTCCCCAGAGGTTCACAGGGGCAGGACCTCTGACTGAACCTCTCAACTTTCGACAGTTAACCTATCCTACACTCTCCCCCTTTTCCTCCTCTCCTCCCCCTGATGAAGGGAACACAGAGCAGCAGCTCCTTTACTCCCTTCCTTCCCCCTTTTCATCGTGGTCCTTGGTTCATGACTGAAGTAAAGTCTTTTTAAATATGTCTCTAGGGGTTGAAACTGGAGCAAGTAAAAAATCTATTCTTCTCTTTCACGAGACAAAGGGTCAATGTGTGTAAGTGTGTGCACAAATGCATGATTTTGAACACACGTACTTCTGAATGTTAGTTTATATACAGTAAAAGCTACACATTCTTCATATAGTCAAGTTATGCTAAATAAGTGTCCAACTTTGTCTGTTTATATGCTGTATAGGCAGACTGTGTCTTTGTGTGTGTGTGTGTATGTGTGTGTGTGTGTGTGTGTGTGTGTGTGTATGTGTGTGTGTGTGTGTGTGTGTGTGTGTGTGTGTGTTTGTGTGCGTGCGTGTGTGTCTAGAGACAAACAATCTCCAAGTTGCTTTGGATTGTCGTGTGGAGCCAGTTGCAGGCAAGTGAGCGCCATAAGCCCCAAATGGACTAAACAGACTGAAGGCCTGCAATTTTCTTTGCACCCCCTCCACTCACACACGCACGCACGCACACACGCACACACACAACACACACACACACACACACACACACACACACACACACACACACACACACACACAAAACGTACCCACCCTCCCTCTCTTTCCCCTCAGACACACACTACTCCCACATAGTAGACACAACCTTCCAGCTCAGAGCTGCACATCCTCTGCATGGATGGTAGCTGAAGGCCAAATAAAGCAGAGCAGAAATCAGTTCATACATTCTGTTCTTTTACAGGTTACTCCCAAAAATTCTTCACCTTAAGGAGACTTTTTTTTTTTTTTTTTTTTTTTACAGTTTAATGGGATAAATAGTGATCACAAAAAAACCCAACTATTTGTAATCAGGATTTAAAATATGGACAAAAATTGTTAAAAACTACATACTTCTCATGTGGTAATTTTCAATGAAAATCTATAGGAAAAACTGGGAAAGTATGATATAGTTTAAAATCTTACACTTGCACATAAACAACTTTTTTTACTTTGTACCACATTGTACATTTCTGAAAGACCGTATACGGTTGTGATTAGGGCTGCAACTAAAGATTGTCAATATTGCTCTGCGGATTATTTCCTTTATTTTTTCTTTAAAATGTATGAAAATAATGAAAAATGCCTGTTCTACCCTCTTAGGCCCAAAGTGACACCATCAAATGTCTTGTTTGTCAGATCAACAACCCAAAATAAAAAGATATTCAGTTTGCTATTGTGTATGACACATAAAACCATCAAATCCTCACATCTGAGACACAGCAACCAGCAAAATATATTAGGCTTTGAATATACGCACAAGACTTGTAAGTAGTTGGCTTGGCTCTGAACTTGAGATATGTTTACAGTAAGAAAAATACAGAAAATTGCCAGCTTTATCCTATAATACTTAAAGGAGACCTATTATGGTCATTTCAAGCTCTATATTTTTATTGTGGGACTCCACCAGTGTAACATTGCATAATTAGCAGTTCAAAAATCTCCTTATTTATCTTATAGCCCCTTCCTAATGATGGATGGATGGACTGAATGGCCAGTCTTTTGGAAGTTGCAGAGGGTCAATCATATCTAAGTCATGTTAAGGTCCCTCTGATGCAAACCCAACATTTCCTGCTTTACTGCTTCATATTAAAAGCTTTCCAATGACTAAATAACTAATAATTTATTGTGAAGGATTTACAGTAAATGAAATGTGTTTCCCACCAAATCAGCAGAGCTTCATTAGCGGTGTTAAAAAACCTCTGGAAATATTTGGAGCTCGATGGATGACGTTTGATGAAGAGCTGCAGATGACCAGCACCAGCACACCTCTAACAGGTAAACTACTTATTTTACTTGTTGAGTAATGGAAAAAACACTCACTGTGTGCCAGCTCGATGCAAGTCATGGCTTGGTATGACTATGTTGGAAACTGAGTGTTCAGAGCTGAAGCCTGTGTTTTTTGCTCACAAGGATTACTTCTACACTTTTACCTCATTATTTAACACTTTGACTGCATTGAGTATGAACATCAAACACTGTAACATATACACCATGCCCACTAGAAATCCAGTTCACACAAGTCCAGTGTGGTCTACTTTCAGTTTAGTCTAGTCTAGTCTAATCTAGTCAGGTCTGGTCCTTGTAACTACATATTAGGTAATACACCTTCCTGGCTCTGTCTTATTGTCTGTCTTAATAGAATTTTTCAGTTGTCACTCAAATGCAGACAGGCTGTTTTCCTTTCTGTGGCCAGCAGACAATACTTGTACACTTTTGCATTTCATACACTGACATTAGCAGATGCAACACAGTTGAGTTTAGTATTAACTGAGTTTTAATGTGCTTTCTTTGGTTCTCAGCTCTACATACTTTGAAATTCAACTATCATTGCCAACTAATGTCAGAGCACAGTGCTGTTTGTTCAAATCACACTTGCTAATGTCTTTCCCAGACATTTCCATGAGTGTCATTTCATTAGATGAAAAAAAAAAATCAATGGTAAAAAATCAATTGGCTGACAGTGAAGGATTTGTAAAATATTTTGGATCGAGAAGAGCAGTTAACACCTACCTACTCATAACGACCCAACTCAAGTTTCTTGAAAGCATTTGAAAAATATAATTGTACTTACCGTAAATCCAATCAAGCATTCAAATACATAATATATATCATTCTTCTAAGTGCTGAAAAAATAACTGCTAATGTGTTCATTTTTTGTGTTGCATATTTTGGCAGTGTGTGACAGCTGGGACTGCCCTTTATGTTTTGGTTTGGACAGAGTTTGGTCTTTTAATGCCCTTAACGTTCCACTGGTCTTAGAGTCAGATGGGTCTGCAGAGTCCAACACAACGTTGTTGTTGGCAGGGAAGTGAGACTGGAGCGAGGGGAGAGAGCTGAGGAATGCTTTTGATGGAGAGCACTTAACAGCGGGACACAGCATTGATGTACTACCCTAGGTAAAGGTGTGTGTGTGTGTATTAGTGTGCGTATGCATGCTGTGCCACAATGTATTTCTCAAAAGACTCGAAGACAAATGGATCCTCAAGAGATCATCATTATTATCAAATCACTTATAACAGTAAAATACACTTTTATTTCTCTCTTTACTTTTAACTCAGCTTAAAGTTTATAAAACAGGCACAAGGTTTATCTATCTGCAATATGTGCACTACTCAAATTACCCCAATACCCGTAAGTCCGCCATTTACGTAACGCTTTTAGTGAAACCCTGTAATCCCATGCTGTTATGGTTTTGTATGTGAATGCTCTTTATAACCTGGAATCCAGCTATCAAATCCACACTCTCTAAATTGATTATGACCAGTGAGATTGCTTGTTGCGTAACGCCACATTAGCGGAACCAAGTTGTTGTGTAATTTCTCATCAGGATACTTACACTGACAGACTTAACCCCCCCCAAAAAAAGCCTGAGCTCCTGCTGACACACACACACACACACACACACACACACACACACACACACACACACACACACACACACACACACACACACACACACACACACACACACACACACACACAACACGCAACAGGTAGAATGAAGGGTAGACATTAAGTTGTCTTCCTGAAGTTCACACACACACAAACACATAGAAACACAGACACTTTCTCGTTCTGACCCAGTCACTTCCACCCAATCAATAGGTCAACTGCTGCTCACTACGTCCTGACAGGTAACACTGGGCCTGAGGCTGGGGAGGACACACTGTCATCATTGAAAGGCTACATGACACACATATGCATCAAACTAATAGCCTACACTTGTCTCTCGCACAAAAGAAAAACAAACAGCGGCCAGAAAAACTTTGTGGAATCTACTGAGTGGTTGGTACGGCAACCTGATCCTCTCTGCGACGCATACCATCAGCTTTTTAAAAGCACGAACACACAAAGTTGTAAAATTTGTGTAATCCCTTTTTCATTCATTGAAAACTGATATTTTATAGCATGAAACTACTCTCAGACTCTTCCTGTAAATGTGATTTGTTCTCTCAGTCTTTCTTTCTCCTTCTATTCTCTCCATCCTCACCTCTTTATCCCTCACTTCCCCTCCCTCCTTTCACCACAGTTTTTTCTAATAGCTGGTTATATTGTTCCCCCTTTTATTCTCTTCTGTCTGCTGCACCTGCCTGCTCTGACTGAATGGAAAGCTTTCCACAATCAGGATAAAGAATCAAGGCTGTTATTTAGAAGAAACCTACCAAACAAGTGCCACATCGGAAAAAATGGAAAGAAACCTAAGCTCAAAGATTTCCCTATCCGTCATTTTGAAATAATGCTTCACACACATTCAAACAGCCCTTGAAATGGCCTCTAAAATTTTGAGCGTAAAAACGATATAAAATCACCATAAAGTCATGCCTTTCCTTTACAAAACAAAGATCTGTGTTTAAATGTCATGTTAATGTTCTATGAAACCAGTGGGGCGAGGTGCAAAACCAACCACAAAACTTTTTTCTGTTGGGTTTATACTTGGCAAGAGTAATAAATTTGCCTGGCTTTAAAAAAAAGCCCCACCTAAATAACCGCAAGAAAAAGATTTATTCAAATGATTAATTTTACTAAGGCAAATGCCAAAAATGTGGTGGTTGCAGCTTCTCAAGTGAGGATTTGAAGTTTTTTTTGTGTCATACATTAGTAAAGTGAATATCTGAAGTTATTTGGACAAGGAGTGTGAGACAAGAGTGTTAGGCCATTTTCTGACATTTTAGGGACCAAATGATTCATTGAATTGAAACTTAATTGTCAAAATAATCAAATGAAAATAATTGCTAGTTGCAGCCCTAAATGTCTGAAAAACTTTTCTGCACAGACAAAAGATTATGTTTCTCACAAAATCCTGTTTAATTTCAAATATGTTCAAATTCATAAAGAAATGTGAAGGAAACCTGCAAAACTTGCAGTCAGCGGTCCAAAAATAAACACAGCGGTGCACATCTACCAAAGGAAAAACAGAGGATACTTGAACATGGGAAAGTGGGAACAAGGCTTTTTTGAGGAAACCAAGACAGAGAACATTAAGTTCTGCAAACCACCAAGAACCTGAGGGTGGCTTGAACCTGAAACATTCTTTTAAAGCTTATAAAGGGCTTTACAGAAACCACATCATGCACAGTATGCACTTGTGTGAGAGGGTGTAGTAACAACTTGGGCCTGTTACATAAATGCAGATTAATGGAAGTGGAGAAAGAACAGTAAGGAAAGGAAAAGAGGGAGACGGGAAAATAAAGTGTGAAAGGCACACAAACACAAAAGACACGCAGAGAGTGAGTTAAGAGATGTAGCTGGAGAGGGATAAATAGAGATGAATTAATCCATACAAATATCTACCTGTTAACATTTGAGCATTTACAGGTAAACTGCTCACTGGACAAGAAGCTGACATTTTAATGACTACCCTGGATAAACACTTTTTCATCTTGTTAGACAAAAACAAAAAAAGACTGACAGAGGTAGAGACATTCTCAACGGTCCATTAACACATTGCAGTCATGACTTGTTGAAAACCGATCTGGTAGTTGTCCACAAACGTAGCTATAAAACACTGTTTTTCTGTCTTTCACAGACAGAGATGAAGGGTAAATTAGATTTTACACAGTTAGATGAGCATATTACAATACCTCACCTGTCTCCTGTGATGACAGTGTCTCCAAAACATACATGAGGTTCATTTCACATAATGAATCAGGTTATTCAAACACTTATATCTTATTATAAATCAAATACACTATAGAACGAGAGAAGATTGTATGATGACTCTGCAGTGGGAATATACTCGAAAAGCTTTAGCAACATATTTTGTCAGATTATAAATTATGTTTGGCAAAAATAAGGACTGGAGTATCCAGGGAAATGTAGACAACACTTTGTAGCTCTCTAGATGGACTTATTTGACAATCATAAAATACACATAATACTGAAGACATCACATACACTTACAAAGTGTTTAGTATTAAATTACACAATAAAGCCCACAGGCTTATTTCCATTGTGAAACAGATTTCAGCAGGAACCAACTGGACAAAGAAGAAGGAAAAGAAAGTGAAAGGGGAGAGAAAAGATGAGAAGAAGAAAGACTGAAATAAAGGAGGTAAGCAGGCCAGCTGGGGCTGAAAGTAGGTCAAAGGCCAGAAGTACTATTCCAGTTCAGTGTGTGTGTGTGTGTGTGTGTGTGTGTGTGTGTGTGTGTGTGTGTGTGTGTGTGTGTGTGTGTGTGTGTGTGTGTGTGTGTGTGTGTGTGTCCTGGCTGGTCAGTGTATGTCCTGAATTATCACCACTAAAGCATTACATATTTCTCGGAAATATGTGGAGACTGGACACAGTCAAATTATTTAAACAAATCTAGCAACTGTACAAGATATCAGACATCAAAACTCTGGTGGTTCATTACCACTGAGAACCTAGAAACACTTTAATAAGAAATAATAATATATAATGATTCAGGGAACTGGTAAGGGACATGACGTTTAAATCAGTTTGGCAGAACAGATTAAAGTTTTGCATTTAAGACCTTACAAACAGATACATTATTTCAATATTTTAGAGGAGCAACATTTTAACACAAGTAGAAAAAAAAGTTATCCAGACAAAAAGCCTCACTACTTGACTCTATCCATCCTTCACTAGTGACCTCCAACAAACACTTGTTAAGCTACAAAGTCTCTCCAAAAATCTGCAGCCATGGCAGGTGTTGTTGTCATATGTTTGGAATCTAGGGTCGGGTCAATGTACTTGTTCAGTCACTGTCAGGTTACAGTAACCACCAGTGGACACAGCTTAGCAATGACCCTTAGTACCAGACAGACACAGAGAGAACGTACTGTTGAACATACATGTTGTGGCAAACAACTAAATTTATGTGAACCAAAGCAGCGTCCTCGACCTGACTTTTATCAGCATTCTGGAGGCAGTCACTGTTACTCATTAACAACAGTGATAACACACACACACACACACACACACACACACACACACACACACACACACACACACACACACACACACACACACGCATACACACAGTCCCTCCACCTGCTGTGGTCCACTTTGGTGATAAAGAGGTGAATATTTGCTTTAAGGGAGCCTTTCATATTGTCATACCAGATATAAAGAAGGAGACAGTGTAAGATGGCAAGAGAGAGCGACACAGACTGTCTTTATGAACAATATATATATATATATATATCTTATCTCCACTTTATATATATATATAAAAATACTGTATTCAAAATTGGTAACCCTGGAAGGAAAAAAGACTTGTGGTTTTTATTTAATTTCAATATAATCAGATTATTTCATTTATTTGACTATTTATTCTTTAGAAGTCACTACCCCTCAGCGGTGTTGAACACAGTTACTTTTCAAGCTGATAAGTTACTTGAATGTGCTACTTTCTCAAATCAGTTACTAGTTTGTAAACAGTAAATTTCAAAAGGTAACCGACTCTGCATTTAAGGTAACTTTACTTATTTGAGTGCTCTGCAGGTACTCATAACAAAAACAAAATGCAAAACCAGGTGCTTCATTGTTTATATTCCAATGTATAATTACAACCTGTCTTACATTGAAATGTAGTTATAAATGTTGCTGAAAGAAAGAAAAACGTTCACTTTTTAACCGTTTGACCAACAAATTACAAAATCAATGTTGGCTTGGATTGGCTTCCATTTAAATAAACACAGCTTCTGTCTGTCTTCATAGTTTTTATCTCTGCTAATTCTTTCTGAATTAGTAACTTAAATGTGTTGTAGCCGTCACACTTCATCCCTGGTAGCGTCAGGTACATTTGTATCTCTATTTGTTCTATAAGAAAAATTGTGGACTTTGGGGAAAAAAAGCACCGCAACGCATGGTACTCAATCAAGTTGAATGTTATAATTCTGGAAACACTCTGCTCCCCCTTTTTCCTCCTGTATTTCTTCCTCCTCTTCATCCACCTGTGTGTTTTCTGGTTCACTGGGTGGGGAGTCAGACATTCCAAGCATGCACATAACGTAACACACGCACGCACGCACCACACGCACACACACACACACACACACACACACGCAGATACACACACAATCATACCCCCCTCCCACATTCCACACCAATCCTCAGCCGTGACTAAGTCCATTTGTTCAGCTCAGGTCACTGTCTCATCTTAGCCCACTGTGTGTGTGTCAGAGTGTGTGATTTTGGTGTGCGTGGGTACGTGTTTGCATGAACCTATATCTCTTCTTTATAATCACTCCATGTTGACTAACATCGAAATGCCCCACAAAGCCTTAAAAGGATAAACACAGCCAAATGAAAAGTGGAAACATTCATATGAAGAAGCACTGGCCCTGCTGACGTCTTCCACAAACCTTTAACCTTCATGAAACAGCATAAGTTGCCTCAGTATGAAGTAATCCTCAATTCACATCCATCTCTGTTCTGCACTGGCATTTTCCCAGCCAGCATGGGATTTGAGCCTGCATACTTACATCACTTGCATGCTGGTAAAAAAAAAATAGGGGAATCTAAGGTCTTGTTCTAACAGACAGACAAGGTGTCAGTTCAGAGGGCTCCAGCAAAAAAACAGACACGGTTGTCTGGCAAGAAAGTTGAGCCTGGCTCAACTTTTGCCGTAACACAAAGTGATGTCATCCGGCGAGGAGCTGTTGGCCAATCAAATATGTACAAACTCACATTCCTGTTGGATCACTTTGTGAAGGAAATGCTGTATTTCAACTTTTTACCTTGCTGTCGATGATAAAACAGAATAATTACTGTCTGGATGATTTTCTAGAGGAGCAGCAAAATCCTTCCTTATAATATTACGAACAACTGTGCAGTGTCCTGGTGTCTGATAAGCCTTCACATAAACCTACTCAACTCTCCAACTCTGAAAAAGTTTGCTGTGGATCCGTCATCTTACTCATCAGTATACATGAAAAAGTCTGAATAACCACCAGTTGAATCATTCCTTTAATACACACAATATGTGCACGTGTTTTCAGCACATACAGTATCTGCCATGACACACCTTGTGAGCCAGGAACAGAGTGTGAGAGGTGTTGATTGATAGTGGACACTACCAAAGACACACACACACACACACACACACACACACACACACACACACACACACACACACACACACACACACACACACAGACACACACACAGGCGCAGGCAATTCCTGAATACCGCCTGAAAAGAATCAGTCATCATGCCACTTGTAGCCGTCAGTATGAGCTAATCTCTCCGTATGTCTCTGTCTGTGCATCTCACTTTTTTCATCTCTCGCTCTTGTTTTTCATCTCATCATCCTGCATACATGCGAGTGTGTGTTTGTGTCTGTCTTGATTACAGGGGTGAACTTAAAGAAAAAATGAGCCGACTAAATTGCACTCATCTTTTCTCACTTCTCTACTTGTGAAGCTTACTATGTATGAAGTATATAAGAAGTAGTTCAGTAGTAGTAATACCCTACTATAAAAATATCTCTTCATTCAGAATTTGATTTTATCATCAGAATATACTTAACTTTGGAGCTGCAACAATTAGTCGATTAACCAATCGACAAAATCATAATCTGCAACTATTTGAGGTAAAGGTAAATCTAATGAAAAAATCTAATTAAAAACAATTTACAAAGTGTACATAATAAATGTGTGTGTAAAATCTGCTACAACTGCAACCTTCAAATGAATGTACTTTGGTGACAAAAACAATATTACATTTAAAATATAGTAGAATAATAAAAAGTAATGCAATGAAAAACCTCAAGTGTGGTTTTACTTCAAATGTTACTTGTTAAAATGTAACTTTCCATCACCAATGGCTACACACAGCAGACAGAACCTAAACTCTTAAACCTCCAAGCTTTCCTTTCCCCCACCTTCTCCATTTTCCACCACGTCTGACTGCCTTCACTAAAGCTCCGACAACACAACAGTTAAATCCCAGAAAGCAGCCCATAAGTACCTTTGTTAATTACGTGTGGAAGAATAGGCCTGTTGTGTGCCGGTGTGATAATGGTGCCAGCACAACAGAGGGATTACCTCCGGATAATACGTACACTGAGATGACCAGTGTGATGAAGGGCCACGTAGTGGGAAATAATTAACACAGCTAACTGGTCTGCAGGCCTTTCAGCCAGACGTCAGCACTGTGTGGTTACTGGCAGAGGATTAATGTCCTGGGTTGTTTCACTGCGGGTGTAGATACTGTGTTTTTGTAATAATTTTACAGATCTGGTCAATGTTTACCTGGTATTTTGTGAAAAATGCAAGTAATGCTAGTCATGCCATTCTCTGCTGCTTTTTGAATTATTAACAATAATCAACGCAGGATGCACTGTCTACTTTGGCTACTTGTGAAGTCCAGAAATAGTTACAGCACACTGTGTCAGCACGCACTGTCTAAGTTTCTAGGTTATGAACTTTTGGCTTTTGGCAGTAGTCTATGAGCAGATGATCAAACTCAATGGAGACACTTTCTGTTGCATTAAATAAACTTCAAAGTCATATTAAAACACTTTTTGCAGAGTCACTAATTTCAAAACCATTTCAATGATTGTAGCTGCCACCTGCAAAACTATATTTCCTAGACTGAAAGCAAGATTCAGAAGGGTTAGTAGGTCCAAATCTAATATGCTACCTGAAAATTTTAAAAAATTGGCATTGAATTTGAAATTCACTGGATTTATAGTTTAATTTCTTCCATATAAAGCTAAATGCGCAAATTCTAGCCCAAAATACAGTTTTCCAAACCTGATCAGATCTGGAGTGCAAATCTGCTTGTTCACACAAAAAAAGCGTAAATCAGTGTACGACGACCATTGATGATTCCAAAATAAACAAAAAAACTGCAAAACACATCAATACAAATCTTACAGATTACCATACTAATTTGATCATGAAAACATATCAGTAAATATGGGACAATTAAAATGCAATGGTTTGGGCACACAGCAGTCCACAGTGTCCCTTCCTGAGTTCCTGTCTTGCTGAACCCACCCCCACATCTCTCACAGTCCTCTCACATTCCCCCTGCAGTATGGATTCCACATCGACAGCTGGCACTGGGGAAAAAGACGAGTGCATTTGTGTCCCCTTGTGCCTGTAGGTTTTCAGCTTTGTGACATGTTTTAGTTTTAGCTTCTTGGTCATCACACAAGGGAAAATGGTCAAAGATGGTTTCTAATCCTGTTTATGATTTTTTTGTTATAATTTTAGATTTGGTTTTATCTTTTGCTTTAATAGAGAGGATCAGTGAAAAAGAAAAGATGTGTGTATATTCATGTATTCATAACTTTGAAAGTGTGAATTAAGATGCACAGAAGTTCAATCAGACAAGCCCAATATGTCACAGTTATTCGCAACAGCAACATCTTTAAAAAACCTATTTCCTAAAGCTGTCAGCCTTAACATCCTGCTCCTAATCAGCCAAAGCCTCCAAGGTTCAAAGGTCATCTGTACGTCTGATAAACTGCCAAGGAGAGAGAGTATGTGTGGCTGACTGTCCCCAACATGTCAATCACATTAAAGACTGAGGTCACAATGGTGGTATTTTTGGTCAGGGTGGTCGCTCTGTCTATCACACTCAATAACACACTCACAGACACACATACACACAGCTGCTCTGCGTGTCGTATCGCCCCCCCCCCATCCCAATCTGACAGGCTGAAACCCAAAGAAAACAAGGGTTTGTGTCTCCTGTCCCAGCGATCACCTTTCAACATCTCATTTGTAATGGCATCAGGAATAACAGCTGGAGTGCGTGCGTGTGTGTGTGTGTGTGTGTGTGTGTGTGTGTGTGTGTGTGTGTGTGTGTGTGTGTGTGTGTGTGTGTGTGTGTGTGTGAGAGTGCGTGTGTGTGTATGTGTAGATGGGGGGGTGGGGGTGTGAAGGGGGTTGAAAAGGGTCTGCTTGAAGGATAAGTGAGGAAGAGAGAAACCAAGAGGAGTAAAGAAAGTTAAAATGCCAGAGAGCCAGATAGACGGTGACAGAGAGAACAGACAGATAAGAGAAGGGGAGATATAAAGGAGATAGAGTACAGACAAGTACATAGGTTTGAATGGAATACAATTTCTTGTGAAAACTGTTGACTGCAAGTGACCTGGGAAATATTTCTGGAAAAACACACTACTGCTGAGTTCTTAAAAAGCAATGTTTTAATGCGTTGAGACCCACAAACAAAGTTCCATTAGTTCCATTAAATGAATGACCTGTCTACACTGGAGGCCTGCGCCTCCATGCTAGGTGCTATTGATTCCCTATGATTGGAGTTTTTTCCCAATATAAATATTTCCTGATGTAGTTCTGAGGACTGAAAGGTCATTAATAATGTGAGTACAAGTGAGTGACAGTGTGCAGGATTGTTTGGTCCTTTCATTAAAGACATTAAGAAATAAAATACATCTTCTGTACAATTGATTTTTTAAATAAATAATCTAAGGTCTAAGACAACTAGTTATGATTATACTGAGTCAGCAGTTAAGTCAATATATTGTGTTTGTTGACTGACCATCAAAACTAAGATTTTCACTGCAGGTGACCTTTCTGTTCAATATTTGAATGGAAAAACAGCAATAGAGACACAATATCTATGTAATCATCTCCATAATAGTTGGAATGTATCAGTTCATGTTGTTTTTGATATACAGTCAATGTCAATGACTGAAATGAGATAGAGTGAGAGACAGAGGAGATAACAGAGTGAAAGCAGGGTGTTTGTTGTCCTGTGGTGTTCCTGATGTGTTATTACAGCCTCCTCTGGTGATGGCATGTGCTGTTTTTGACCCTACCTCACTCTCTCTCTCTCTTTCTCTCTCTCTCTCTCTCACACACACACACACACACACACACACACACACACACACAAAGCCATGCACACACTTTTCCTGACCCCTCCCTGATCCAATGGCTGCCCTTTGACCTGTAAGGCTGTAGCGTTGACCAAACATACCCCAACCCCACTGAGACTACAATAAAGCACTGTGGCGCCACGACCCACACAATACTGTGCTATGCAGTAAAAAGAGAGTCAAGGGTGGTGGAGGGGATACACTGATGAAGAGGGGCAGTGAAAGAAAGAGCAGAATGAAAAATTAAATCTCCAAGCCTTGAACATCCTCTTGTTTGCCACCAAAGAAGAAGAAGGCCACAGTGACAAGACACACACATGTACAGCATGTGGACAGCATGTGGACAATCGACAGTGGAAAGAAAGACAAATGAATATTGATGAATACAATGAAGGGGGAACTGACAAATAACATTTCTCTTATTAGTATGCTGTTTAAGGGCATCCTTTTCTTGCCTGCTGCTGATAGAAAATCAGTGTATAATCCTGCATCACTCTCCATTTTCTTTTTTTAATAATTAGACTTAATACCTGAAACTGTTAGCAAAAGCTCAAACTGTGCAGCTAAACATTGTTCAAATGCATTAAGAAATGCATTTCAAATTCTAGCGGAGTGGAGATACCAAAGTTTCAAAAGATACCAATTCAATCCGGCTGATGTTTGGGAAATGTGTATAGAACTATGCACAAAATAGCTAGAATATTTCCATTTGTTTGAACTGTGTAGCCCCAACTTCAATAAAGACTTGGAACGAGCGGAAATGATCCAGTCTGAGAGAGTGGACTTCTCCAACTTTGAATGTAAGTGGTTAAATTCAGTGTTCTTAAGCATCTTTACTCTTTATCCTTCATTCTTTCTTTCCACAAAGCCTTATTTTTCTATCTTATCTCTTCCTGTTGGTCTTCTCTCTGTTGCACCCCCCCTTTCACAAACACACATCACATCTTCACATCACTGCGACACATAGTTAACCCCCACTGAGAACGTCCAGACAGCCCCATTATTACCCTACCATTAGCAATGTCAAAGCAAACATTGACTTTATCTAATGTGGGCTAATAGCCTTTAACATTAACAGGGCCTGTAAAACTCTGAGTTGCAGAGCAGTGGTTTCAAAAGTAGGGAGGGGAGGAGTGAGGCAGGCCCTCAAGACTCCCCCTCAGTTCTCTGCAAAAGGGTTCATGTCAGGGCTGGGTTTTTTAAGAGCACAAAATGCATACAATAACGTGTGTGTAATGTTTTGAAATGGTTTCTAATGAATATATAGGTTAAAGAGCCAGGAGAGCAAAACATTTTAGGACATTTCATTCATGAATGTCCCTAAGAGATTCATGTAGAGTATCCCATGTCTGCAACATTTCTTTCAAATTATGACATAAAACAACACACATAAGGCAAAATATAACAAAATATATAGATCAGTCTGGTATTTTAAAGTGACATATTGCACCCTTTGGCATTTTGACTTTTTTAGCAGCTCTGGTTGTCCAAACAGCAATTCAACATTTGGCCCTGACATTAGGATTTAACAAGAGGAACTAAACGAGTAATTTGTGCCCTTTGAAGCTTCCCTTTGTCTGTAAATCACCAAGTAATCAACCATCACACACATGCACTGAATGTTTTTTGCTATTTCTCTCATTTTAAAGACAAAATTATCAGTGTGAGCAATTACAAATAATCAGTTAAGATTCATAAGTAATTTTTTAAGATTTGAAGTGAGCCTGTTTCTTGGTCAGTTCAACAGATAAAAATGTTTTAAAAAACACTATATAACGACATTAAAAATTATTGCCTAACTACTATCAATATACATTTTGTTTTTATTCTGTGAAAAATGTACTTTTCTTAAGCCTTCATCCTTGAATGATGATGAAAAATAACCTGTTTATGGTTGCCTGGATCCAGCTCTGCACAGTTTACACTGGGGCTGGCAGGCAGATGCCCATCACCACTACCAGCAGGCCATATAATGGTTATCAGCATGTCAAATGGTATTTACGATAGCAAGCTGTGACTTAGGACGCGTTGCATGCACACACAACAGGAGCAGGGTGGAGGGGATTTACTCATGTGAGTCTGTTTACAATGAGGTAAAGTTGTGAGTTTGAAGCATCTGTCTGTGGTATGCAGTTGTTTACTCTACAATGAATCAAGATGCTCTCGTTCTCCTTGACTCCTCACATGAGCAGACAGCTGCCTACCACTATCACCATAATTTTTTCTATTATAAGATGTAATAACATGGTTAATCAATGCTTACACTAGTAAGCTTTAGAACACTGTGTGTGGCCAAATACACAACAATGCATATAGTTTGAATATAAAATAGACATCAAATATTTGGGTGTCACAGTGGCTCAGTGGTTAGTACTGTTGCCCCACAGCAAGAAGGCCCGGGGTTAGATGCTGGCACTTGCAAGCTACTATAAGGTCAGTCCTTCACATACTGAAAAATTCAGGGGACAGAAAATTAATTGCTATTTTAATTATTTATTAATTGTTCTTAAATGTGAATATTTCCTTGTTTCTTTGGTCTTCTTCATGCTGAATGTGTTTTGGGTTGTGGACTGTTGGCCGGTGTCGTTGCAGGCATTTGTACTCCTTTCTGTTATGTTCCCGTGGTTCCACTCAACATCCTTCAACCTCCTTCCATTTCTTTATGTGATTTGAAAATAAATGGAAAAATACTTCACAGGTGGTCCACTCAGGTAGAAAAACATCACCTATGTCTAGCATTTCTCAACTGATGGCTTCTGACATTTGTGACACCTCTAGTCTATCTATTCGTCTTGAAATCTAGACGCTTTATTTCAAGCACTGCTGGTTATCCTGTGCCTCCTCCTCCACTCCTCTTTACCTGACCGCAGTTCTCCCCTACCCATCATTGTTAGTGTTAGCATGCTAATTACATTTCTCAGTAATGAGTGAGTGGGACAGGAGGTTAAGTGATTGTGGGCTGTGTGTGTGTGTGTCTCTGAATGTGTGTGCTTACATGTGTAAGTCATATTTATGGGTAGCAACATCTAGTTGTGTACATTCCCAGCATCGGTGTATGCCGTTGTTTATACCCTGCACTGTCTTTCTCTGCAGTGGTGATGCTCTTTTTTCTTCCTCTGTTGCTCAGTGTGTCTCCTTTTTGGCAGCTTATGTGCAATAAAGATATGTTTTTAATGTGTCTGTGGCCCTTTACACTTACTGCAACAACAACTGAACCCTCTCATCTCTGTCTCTGTTTCTCTCCCTTCCCACTGATAATGGGTGGTCTATAGAGCTCAATCACCAGGAAAACATTAAATTGTTTAGAGAGAACTATGCATCAGGAAACCACATTCACAAAACCACACTCATCTTCTCATTTCTTACTAGACCTTTCCTAAAAAAATACTGTGTAAACGAGGAAGGACACTGTAGCTAATTTGAATATGAAATAACCTCAATAATCACAGTATAAAAATAATGTGATCACATCATTATTATCCTTTTTCTGCCCTTCTCCAGTTGTTTGAATGAGAAGTGTTTAACAGCTGCCTTAAATACCACCTGACATGCTGATAACCATCTGACATACACATTTCACATCACATGCACCATTCAAGTATGTGGTTGAGTATTAAGACGCGCATGTATGAACCAGTAAACAAACATTGCATCTCTTGAGTGGATTCCAAGTGTTATTTCACTATCAAGTTCTGCAATTTACTTTTTAGGTACACACACTGATCCCCACCTGCCACCTGCCTCGGCATCAGCTTGAAGAAAGCATGAAAGACGAACCCTTTTCAAGATGCAACATCTGTCTCACTCCAATGTTTTTTTTGTCTGTAACACTGTTTAATGCAGTTGAAAAATGGTCAAAAAAGAAGCTGTTACTCTTTGATTCTCAGGGCTGACCAGAAAACATTATACCTTTTTTACCTATATTATTTGGATGGAGGACGTATGTGTGGCTACAGTGAAAATGTTTCACTGTGACACTACAGTGGAAATATTTCACTGTAGTGTCACTTCATCTACATTTGTAGGAGGAAAAACACACTAGTGCTGTAATTAACTAATAGATCAATTTGCCAATGTATTTTCCATGCCTTGTTTTGTCTATAAAATGTCAAATGTTTGGTAGTTTTGCTTTAAAAAAGCAACACAAATGAGAAATCGATTCTCAAAATTGTTGCTGATTAATATTCTGTTAATTCACAAATCGGTTGCAGCTCAAAAATACACCACCCTCACACACATACACAAAAAACGAACTCAACAATGCAATGCCTTCTGTATAATATATAGCTGTTGCATTTAGCTGTGAATGTATTTTAAGTTGGATCTGTCTCTTACATTCTGCCCTCTTGAACCTAAAACTGTCCAGAGCCACAGGTAGCCTAGCACACTCTGGCCTACAAATAGTCTCTGACTCCTGCATTTAAGCTAAATGCCATTCAGCTAACAAAGGAGAAAGTTAATCTCTCAGTAGCTTGGTCTCATGCTCAACTTCACACACAAACACACATGCAGACAGAGATCCAGACATTGGTTCAAAGCGTGAGGTTGTGTAAGTCTGTGGAGTGCAGTTTATGTGAGTCTACATCTGCTGCAATAAGGTCATAAATGTTGCATCTTTATCTCTCTGTCTGTCTTTGGTCTTATCTCTGTCTTTCTTTCTTTTTTCTATGTTTGGCTCCCATTTCCTTTGGCTAACTTTTTACTTTTATTTTTTATCTCTCCGTCTGTGTCTGTATCTGTATCTGTATCTGTATCTCTCTGCCCTCCAATCTCAGTCCTGTTTTCCAACATCCTTCTACTTATATTTTCTTATCTCTATCATCTCTGTTTTTTTACAGAAGTCCAGCAAAGTTCTCGGTCACTCCACCGTCCCTGCCTCCATTCACCGATCAACACTCGCACTGAAAAATTTCAGTGCCGTCAATGCTCAGCCCCAACTAACTCCAGGGACACCCAAGGAAAAG
The DNA here is from genome assembly GCF_963691925.1 of Scomber scombrus. Classification (NCBI taxonomy): domain Eukaryota; kingdom Metazoa; phylum Chordata; class Actinopteri; order Scombriformes; family Scombridae; genus Scomber; species Scomber scombrus. The sequence goes on from NC_084978.1 coordinate 9,730,343, forward strand.
TAACTTCCAGTAACATTCATTTAAACTGTTTGATTGCCTTTTCATCAAAACAGTTAACCACACTCTACTTTGCTGTGATTTTAGTGCAGTTGTGAAGGTGCTGTTAGAAAGAATTTGCTAGATTTACACAATAGTGCTCTTACATTTACTGTGAGTGAACCAGACAAGCAAGGCCACATAAGAGTTCATGTTTTCAATATTTACTGTCCTTACTGTATGTATTTCATTACATTCAGCTCTGTATTGCTAATTCAGATGCCCAGGGTAACCCAACTCCCCTATGCATACTTCTCTGGGTTATCTCAATAATCACCAAGTCAATAATATAAATGTCTCTCTGTGTTATTTCTTGGAGTGCAGTGGAGACTGCAACAAACAGCCAATAAGAGGAAGCCTTTTCTACATCTATTATACATCTATTCAATTTGTCAATTTTCTACTTAAAGACTGGAAATTGTAATCATGGGTTTGTCTTACTTTTCATTACTAGTTTACGACATCAGTTCTGAATCGATTGTTTGTTCAGCAACAGTGTTGGAATAAGTGAATATAGCAGCAATGAGTGATTTTCCATCAGGGGAAATATGATATTATCTGCCTCTGTCTTGATTTATTTGAGCAAGTATTCCCTTTGTGTTCGGTTCTCCTGGCATGCACCCTGCTGAGGGACTGGGACAGTAGTGAGGCTTGTTCACCTTACCAAAGGCTGTGTTGCTTGTTGTGTTAGTGATATTTATAGGGTTGATTTTTTTTCAGCAACAGTGGGTTGCTGAGGACATGATACCCTGCCTGAGAATACATATCTGTAAGCAAGTTGGATAGTTTATTTTAGTTTGACCCCTGGTATATTGGTTTTATTGGTGTTCGTAAAAGTGTGCAACAATCGTTCAACTTCACCAATTTTGAGGGAAAAATCCACAGATATTGGATAAAACTGCAGGAAAATATTGGAGGAATTTGCATTGAAAATCACAGGATTGCAAGCTCTAGAAGGGACTAGATGAAATGTGTTGAAAATCGTAACTTTCTTGCATTCTTTTTAGTCCATTATTCATATAATTATTCTGTTTTGTTCAATACTACAACTTATCCTGTATACAGGGAAAGATGAGATACACACAGATAATCGATGACATGCCGCATTATCCGATTTCAAAACCACAAATTCACAATTACATGGTATAACCTACACGCTAGTGGCCACCAAAACCCAGCATCCTGCACACATACCCCCATACTGCAAGGATAGCTTTCAGCTGCTTCTCCTTTGCCAAAACTCAGCATTACACATGCAACAACAAAATAATGAAGCCTTACACATAAAATGCTCTGTATTACTTCCCTGTGGTAAATGTACAGACAAACACTGTCATTTTTTCATTTTCTGCCACTCATTTTATAGTAGCCTCAGTTATATTTCTCCCTGTCCTCATACTGTACCTCAGCCAAGTGAGCAGATCTGTTGGCCAACTCAAGTCTGGTCTATCACAAGATGAGGGAGAACTTACAGTTTCTAATAGGTACATAATGGCATTTTGTTCCTTCTGTCCTCCTCATGCTCTCCTGCCCTCTCTCACACCCCTTCCTATAATCTGTTTCCTTCCCTTGTCCATTTTTCTCTTTTTTTCCCTCACTCCTTCCCCCCATAGGTTCTGTTCTTCCGCCTCACCTTCCCCTTTTCTGTTATCATACATTCTTACAGTCTGTCAATGTCCCACCCCTCCTCTGTCCTGTTTCTTCTTCACCCTCCTTTTCTTTTTTTCTACCTTTCTCCTCTTCTCTCCCTTTCACCCTCACCCCCCCTTCTATCTCTCACTGCTGCCTGCCCTGGTTTCATTGACAGACTGCAGGCGGTGAGGGGGAGGAAGTGCTGTGGCATTGCACTGCAAACATCCCTAATAGGCTAATCTAATCTCATCTCTTTGCGGTCCATGGCCCTGTGTTTACTTTCGGCCCCGTGTCTGCACACTGGCTCGGCCTCGCCTCGCTGAATGCAGCTTTGTTCCCGCTGAAAACTCATCATCGGTGTGATCTCAGGAAGGGGCGCCAACTCCATGACCGTCTGCCCATAATGCCTGCAGGCTGGGGACACGTTCTCATCTATACACAGCATCTGTAGTGGTTGTTTGTTTGCTTTTATTATGTTTAGTTTGACTGAAAGAAACAAGGTGGCGTGCTGAGTTGTGAGGGTACTGCTCTGTAGCTGATCCTGACCACCAGCCTCCCTGCGGGGTTGTTCAATTTTAGATTTTTTGTTGAAATACTTTATAAGACATGATGGCTAACAAGGCAGCATTCTTGCAAATTTACCAGGAGGAAAGTAACCACACTTCAAGCCACATGAGTACAGTGTTCTGAAGCAAGTGCAAGAGAACAAGACAGTAACTGAATAACGACTCAAAGTCAATGGTTCACTGACTATCCAAAGAGCAAAAGCATTCATTCAGTTTACCAAATGACAACAATCTGCAGATATTACACAATGTGAGCAAATGTTTCAGTTCAAAAAGTGTCATAACAAAAGAACAGAGAGACAAACTGTTTTAAAAGTGTTTAAAAATTAGTGTAGCTCCAAAGAAAATGTGATAATAAACACAAAAAGGACAGAGGAGGGGTCAGCTCCTGCAGTTGCTATTGTCCTCCCATCATGCTCTCGGCTTTAGTGAGACTGTGTGTGTGTGTGTGTGTGTGTGTGTGTGTGTGTGTGTGTGTGTGTGTGTGTGTGTGTGTGTGTGTGTGTGTGTGTGTGTGTGTGTGTGTGTGTGTGGAATAACAGACTGTCACAGGAATTGTAACGCCATGTTTCATAACTACTGAATTTATCAAATACAGTAAACACTCCTGAGATCGGAACAGCAGTTTGACAGCAAAGTAGCAAACATGCAAAAACTGGAAATTTCACAGCAGAAAATGTACCAATTTGAAACTCTTTTCACTCATGCTGACAGCTGCAGTGATTTGTCTTAATGACAATTAATGTCATTATGTTGTTTTATTGCTGGTATTGATGGCCGTGTTGCTGACACTTTGGTTTTAAATCCATACTGTAAGTCTCAGTTAGAAACAAAGTGTCACTGTCACTCACCTCTGGCAGCACTGGACATCAGGAATGTCTCCAGCACCAGCAGACAGAGCCAGAAAAGCTCCATTTTGGTTTAGTGATGAATATGAATGCCCAACCTCTTCAACCTGTAAGAGTAATTATCATAATAAGGAAAATAAATAAAAGAAAAAAGTGACATTAACTTATAATAGGTGACATATGTATATTTAGGAGACAATGAGCATTTATCTCCCATCTTAAATTGGCATTTTCATGTTTTAAAATATACAACTCTTTATAAATCCTTAACTTATCCAAACTGCGGTATTGTCAGCTATCACAGTGTCTGATTAATTCCAAAAACTCGACAGCCACCTTCATTATTTCACCATCTGACAGGATTTTGCTTATTCGCTGCTGCCAAAATAGCTGCTAGCGCAATGGAATTAAATTCATTACTACCAACTGGCTGACAGCTTGTGAGCATCTACTGTATGAAAAAACATGCCTTAGATTTGAGAAAAAAGCAAAAAAGACTATATAGAATTTATCATCTGCAGAGTAAGCCATCCATATCTGCCTGTAATGATGTGTTGTCCATTACGTGCTTTCACTAATTTTCTAGTTTCTTTATAATACATTTTCATTTCTTTGTATCTCCATGATCATTATCAGCAAAAGAACCATGCTCAAGTTCCCAAAAAGGTAGGAGGGTACATCGAAGGTGAAAGAACAAGTCTGCAGCAGTCATGCAGAATAAGGTGTTCATCATTGGCTCGACACCAACATAAATCAAATAAAGTGGAGATTTTCCAGTAGTCAAACTACAGTATTTTCCTCACTGATTTATTCTGTCCACCTGTCCATATGTCTCTCCTTACAGTGTTTTTTATCTGTCCGCCACATAAATTCTTCCCTGAGCATTATGGGATCTTATTTCAATACTTCACAAGCTGCAACTTTGATCAGTATCTGCCAACCTCAGCGTCTCAGTTCACCACAAACTGCTACACACTTTTAACGTGAGGGATAATTGATTTGACTGCACTGTATGTGACAATCAAGAGAAGGCTTTCAACCTTCCTGAGACAATTTCAAGCACATTCTTATTTGCATTAAGTAGGCTAGTTTGTTGGTTGATAGAGATAAGAGCATAAATCTTGAATCCATAAATTCACAATAAACATAATGCAAAACAGCTAAAAATGAGTGATTTAAAAGAGGAGGAAAGCTCACAAACTGTGATTGTCTGCAATACATGATCTCATACTGAAGGCTTGATTAAAACTGACCATTTACAGGGACATTAATTAAGAAATGTACAGTAATTATAAAGGCTGCTCCTTTGCATTCATAAAATATTGCAAATTCACCTTCTCTTAATATATTGTACTATGTGGATGTGTTGTCTGTAGTTGCAACCACTTCATAAATATAGTAAAAGTGAACTCTGCAAGCGGGGTAACAGGTTATAACTTTGATATTCATAGATATAGAAATTCATCACTTTAAATGGCAGAATTTGCGTAGATTAATCCTGCTGAAAATCAAGAAAACAGCACAACTTCGATTAAAATTAAACTTTTTTATCAGGAAACCCCTAAACCTGCAGCCTAAACACATCATAAAGTAGCTCACAAGGTACAAATGGAAGGTAAACGAGATAAATAGCCTACAGTTTATTCACAAAAGAGTGGAACAGAAAGGACATCGTGTGTAAATTAGTCAATATAATATTACATAGATTTTTCGGACTTACTGTCAAATTCCCAGCAGTGATGAAGTATCCACGGTGTATTACCCGCTGGTGACCTGCACGTATACCATTCCGTTATCCCTCAAAAAGCTCCTCACCTTTCTTCCAATGACTTTATGATTTCAATAACTTGATCCGCGAATCAAACTAAGAATAAATCACAACTCTGAACAGACGCGACTGTCACCGAAACGCCAGCTGGTCGCAGCCTAAATGAAGCCACAAAGTAGGCTATAACAAAAAAAATATTGGAGTAAATTAAAAAAAATTTTAAACAGAAGAAAAATATATAAAGGTAAGGTCAAACACGTGAGCGCTCGAAAAGCAGGCTGTAGTATTTCTGAATGACAGTCCGCATGTAAACCACTCGAAGGAGACCGCTAACGAAACCGGGAAAAGAAAGAGGGAAAAGACAAGAAAAACACTTATCTATATTCTCCCCCTGTTAGCTTAAGTATTCAGAGAGTTTTCTTTAAAATGAAAACCTAACTACTATATCCACATAGCCTCCAGCTGCAGTTCACCGTCCAAAATTTCAGCCGCAGGCAAGAAAACAAACTGCGTCGACGGACTGTTCCCAGCACGGAACTTTCAGCCAATCAGAGTGCAGACCAATCAGAGAACGGACCAATCAGCGAACAGGAACGTGCTGGACAAATTTGGAGCGGTTTAGGGTGCTGAGGAGGGGGACATTAACTCAAATTAACTTTAATCGTTTGATAGTAATAGCAAGAGCACTAGCCTCCAGCTCTAAGGTCCTGATTTTTTGTGTTAATTATTGAATTATTATTATGATAATTATTATTAGTAGTAGTCTTAGTGGTAGTAGTAGCAACACAATAGTAATAGTTGTTTGAGTCGTACGTCTAGTATTAGTATTACTAGTAGTATATAAATACCGATATAATAAAGATCTAGACATTTATACAATTTTTTCCCCATTCTAGTCCATTGCTTTGCTCTGGTCCTTGGTGGCTTGCTCCTAGTAATACTGTGGTCCAACACTGTCACCTCATGACAATCAGACGCTATTACACCATTATGATTTCACATACTGAGTTCAGTCTTAACAGGCAGCAAACAGTGAGTTTTCTGTAGCTGATTGGTCTAGGTAGGTCAGTGAATAATGATTCACGTAGTGGTTCAAGTCTCTCTCTCAACTACATAAGCTCCACAACTACAAAAAGCAAAAAAATGTTTTTTATTGTATGGGGACTCAATCAATGACTGGTCTGCTCTCCTCTCTCCAAAACATTTATTTAATCGGGTAATCTAATAGAGATCTCGGGGGGGGGGGGCAACAACTCATCAATCACTTTAATAAACCCATAAAGCTCCCGTATTTCCAACTTGTTCAAACTGTCTTTCTTTCCAAATGGAAATTTACAATTTCACGATTGCAGCTTATGATCTGATCTTTTTTTCTCAATAGTTTGATAAACTAAATCTAGGAAATAACTTATAACTTGGATTCTCTATCATTATCTAAAACACAATGATGTTGCATTCTTGACTATGAAGTATCATTCAATTATGTGGTTTTACAAGCATAAACATCGTGTGTTTTAATAAGAAAATAAGTCGTTCTATTTTACACTATCAAGCAACAGCGCCATCTCCTGGTAATAAGAGGAAAAACACACCAACCTTGTCATCCAGCATCAGTCTGATGAATCTTATGGCAGATGGGACTGTGGCAGGGTGACAGGGACGCTGAGGGATAACTTCAATGCTGATAAACCAGAGAATTACCCCCAGCAGTGAAGCTCCTCTCACAATAGAGCGTTTTTGTGCTCGTTTTCTGCTGTGCAACCTGGAAAATCTGCTCTTCTCAAGTGAGAAGGCTGCTGTTTTTCTGCCAAAAAAGCTCTGAAAAACCATCTGTAGACAATCTGACAATTAGTGACAGGCTGTAAAGTAATGAACAAAAAAACCCATAGCTTTAACATTTTACGTCAGTCAGACGAAGCCTTACTGCTGACTCATGGAATTATGTCATAATGAATTCTGTAATTAAGATGCAACATTTTTTGAATGGCCCAAGTATGATATGGGTTGTTTTTTTTACCCTGTATAATTTTATTTGGACACAGGGAGACTTGTCACCTCCAGCAATTAAATAATTTGTCCCCCTCAATGGACTCTATTAAGTGTCTGCCACAACCTCATCCCTCCTAAAAGCTGGAATAATTATATTAACATAAAACAAATAATAACAATGGAATCATTACGTATAATCTGAAAGAGGCTCACACACAGAAAATGATCACCTAACTGAGCGGTTTCCCTCAGCTCTGTGGAGCTTAGCGTTATAAGTCAACTGTTGAGCCTTTTTTCTCTGTTGCAGATTTGATGCCATTTCATTATATTTTCTAGATCTTTCCACACAGCATCACAATTAATGTTATTGAAAATTTTCTACAAAGATACTTTATCAATTTGTTGTTGTTTTTTTACTTCGATTGACAGATATCAGTTAAAATATATGCAAAGGATGGAAGCAAAGGCTTGTGAGATTTAGTTGGATTTGATTTTGGTGCATTGTGAAGGATTAAAATGTTAAATCCGTGAAAATGTCAATAGGCGGACAGCAAAGCCACATAAAAGTGCCCATGTGACAAATCTTTTGAATCTATTGAATCAAGACCGAGAAACAGGATATATAACACAAAGGCAAAATGTTGGATCATAAAAATCTACTTCAGTCATAAGTACATTTCATGCTTCAAGAAAACCTTTAAATTACTCCTTTTCCAGCCTGTATTCAGACTCAAAACAACCTCTTATTTATTTAAAGTGAGCTGAAAGACATTAAGGACATCCAGTACTTTACATCAGTGATTTAATACAGCCATCTCACCGTAATGATTTGGTTTAACGGTGAAACACAGCAGAGTATTGTCCATGGCTGTGTTCCAGCTCCATCGCTGTAACCACTGTGTTTTATTTCAGAGTTAGGCGAAGGCAGACCAAACTCCCAGGAGTGTCAGCGAGTGTGTGAGCAGCTGGGAGAGGGGCTATCTGCAGATTTCCTAAGTGAAAACCTGAGACTCTTGAAGAGCTTTTAATGCTACCTGGAAATGAACAGGAGACAAATGGAAAAACCACAGAAAAGAAACAAAGTTAAATGAATACATTTAAAAACTTTAACTGGAGATGAAAAGAAAAAAAAACAACTGAATTTCAGGGGATCAAAAGAATATTGTTTTATAAAAGTCTGAATTGAGTATCACCAAGTTAAACGTTCTTATTTTCTGTGAAATTAAAATGACTCCATATTGTAAAACATTTTTTCTGTCTTGTCTCTCATGCCCCTTCGACACACCAACTCTTTCAGTGCAATGTAGGTTAATATTTAAAATTGTGAGGAAATATTTGAGTGCTTAATAGAGCAAACTAGTATTTCAGAAAATTAATTAAATTAATATAATCCTTGTTGGCACTGTCACAGCTTGAAAACAACAGATGCATTATAAGTAAAACCTGTGTTTGTCCAGTAATTACACGTCAAAATGTCACATTGGGCCCTACCACTACGGAAAGGCCACACCAACCATGCACAATTGCGGTACCCACACCTCCAGAACCCAACCAACCCATTCAAAGCTTTAAAATACTCTACCTGTGCAGGTTTGCAACTTTCTTGTAGTCCTGTAATAATGGTGTAATATTTACTAATTTGAGTTGTGAAAATATAAAACTGGAGACATTCAAGCAACATTCTGCATACAATGGAATTCACCCTTCGATGCAAGATTAACACCCTCACCCTCACATGTTTAGACTGCCTCTTACAATTACTGTCTTTTGCTGTAATCTTAATGGTAACATTCTTAAATGGAAAATGATCTTAACATTAATGAATACTACAAAATAAATATGGATTAAATATGAATGATTTTCCTGAATTAAAATAAACATTTTCATCTATAGAGTGATATTACAACAAAATAATAAACTCAGCAGTAGATTTTTAAACAAAGTGTACATACCAAAAAGTATCAATTATTTTCATGGAAAGGGACTTTATTAATTTTCTTTTCTTTTTTTCATAATAACAATAAAAACAAATTTCACAGATCCCCTTCAGTTATGCTAAGTAACATGTAATTCAACACAATGGTGATCACCTCAATCTTCAGTTGGGAGTAGGGCTGGTTCATGATTATGGACAGGGCTGCTGAGCCTGAAGATCCATCTGTTGGTCCTGACACCAGGAGCAATGCGTATGAATGGCTTGGTAGAAATGTGCCTGCATTGATCAAATGTCAGCTGAAAGAGGAGTAAAATGCAAACACTCAGTATCTGTGAATATATTAGCAATAACTAATGTTACTATGTAAATCCCAGGAACACATACATGTATATAATCTCAGGAACTTCTGCATATTGCACATTTATATATTGCAGATTTATTTACACAGAGATTGTTTACTATATATAGTATTTTATTTTATTTGATCACTTTCACCCTTACGCTGCTACTTTCCCCCACACTATACTGCTTTGTCTAATTGAATTTCTCCAAAGGGAGACCAATTTTGCTTATCTTATTTCTTGTTTCACTGTGGACTAAACTTAACTAACAGGTTAATTTTGACCAATCATGGATTAGACCCACCTTTTTTCTTTTTTTATGAAGAATTTGTTAGATATTGTCGCCCTCTAGGTTCGCTCTCTTGTCTCTCTTTACTTTGTTTTTCGTTTTTGGAAACCTAATTGTATTTTTTGAAGCTGTTACCAAGTATTGCACCTGGTTTGGAGGCAAGACTGAACCATTTCATCTAAACAGATGGGATGTTTAGGCAATACAGATGGGCTTTTGGATGGTTAATGTTTTGCCAAAAACAAGAAAAATACAATGTAAATAAAATATTCTTTTAACGTATATTAATGATAAATGATAGGTCTTTGAAAAAAGTAACTAATGTTTTAATAATTCATTAGGTCAAGTGTCCGTCACATGCCCTTAGAATCGTCCTAACCCCTCCTTACAAGTCTGTTTTTGGCTAGCAAAACAGACCATTCAAAGAAAATGTAGGCTACTTACCAGAAAAACTGAACATCCGACTCCTTACAGGATCTTTAAGTACAATCAAATGACGAACAAGACGAAAATATTACAATTAACTTTACTGAATGGAAAACACACTGAAATAACAATGTCTACGGATATGGCTATACTCTTTGAATCTGGGCTTATGCCATGTTTTTGTTACCTAACCAACGTTGTCACCGTAGTTGCAACGTAAAACTAGTAATTGAGATTATAAACCTAAGTGTTTACTGAAGTATTAACTCAAGTGAGAAATACGGTCATTTTCTCACACTTCTGTACTATCAATCATATCGTTTTGTAGTCAGAGGAGTGGTCCCCTGCTGGCCATTAGAGAGAATGCAGGTTTAAAGCACTTAGCACTGGCTTCACTTTTCAGACCCATAACTACCCGCTAGTTTAAATTCAAAAGTTCCCACTCGAACATTATGTTCTGTGTTCTGATATTTTATTTTGATGGTTTTCAATGGATTTGTTATTGTTCGAGATAAAATCCAAAATAAAATAAAAAAAATAAAAAGTCAGATTTAACCATGTCAATACAAAATCAAGACCAAACATACAATACTGTACAATTTAAGTGACATTAGATCCATCAGAATAGTATCAGCCCCTTATTGTCATAGGGTTTACAATTTAGCTTCATATTTTATCCACTAGATGGTAGAAGAGGATTATATCAAGGGAACAAACATACACACAAATACACACTTGCAAGCACACACACATTCAGTAATTAATGTTTTAATAGCAGCTATAGTAAGAACTTGCATTTCTTCTAAAATCATCATGACATGGTGGGAATATAGTTGAGTATGTGCCATTGAAACCCATGCACTGTGACAGGCAGTAGGGTGTGTGTGTGTCTGTGTGCATGCGTGCGCGCACATGCACACATTCACACACACACCAGAGACGCTATGAGACTGGTGTATAACTATATGCTATCATGTAATTTACCTTTATATGATTGCTATACTCTATACTCTGCCTGAACGAAACTGGTCACCAGAAGTCAATTTTAGACTAGACTGCCTGATATGATGGGTAGTCAGCAGCAGATTACATACTCACATTCTTGCATGTCCTGACTTTCACTGCAGATTCTATCATGCTGCAGCTTAAGCTGTTCCTTTTAGTGAGTGGTCATTATGGGCTTTTTTTTTTTTTTGAATGGTGAATTTGGAATTTTCAGTAACTGCACACTTTTTGCTAGTGTTTTAAGTACTATAATGCTATATATATATAGTGATATAGTGTAACTGTATACATTTTGTTTTGCTATAATTAGGGCCCGAGCACGTCACAGTGCGAAAGCCCTATTGTAGGAAAAGATCAGCGTTTTTTTCCTCCAAAACAAACACATTGTTGGTGGCCTAAACATGCATGAAAAGTCATAAAAATTTGCACACACATCAGACCTGTGCTATCTTATGGGTCCCAGAAATGGGCAGGGAAAAAGGCTCTATGGCGCCCCCTAAGACACCTTACAATGTGAATTTCTTCTATCCACATTAATGCAGAGAACGAGGGGAGAGGGGAGATGCAGAATGGACCCCTGCTGCAGCCACAAGTGTCTTGGGGTGGGTGGGTTGCCAGCCGAAACCACACCAACCCACCCCATTCTATCACCCGGTGGCTTTGACGGATCAGAGACCGAAGCTTGACACAGCCTTGGATTACCGGCGATTAACCAGCAGACGACAGAGAGAGGGTTCGAGAAACTCAGTGTTTTCAGAAGTCACCTTGCGTGCCCCGGCCGAGGTCCCCGAGAACCCCACGACAGGCTCTGTATCAGGACCACTGGGACAGACGGGGCGTCTCAAGCTCACTACAAACCAGGCAGGAGAAACTGTGAGAAAAGACAGAATCTCCTCCCTATGTGTCACTCCCCGGCCATAGAGGTGAACCCAGGGAGGGGTCCTCAGATGGCGGGTCACAGATGCCAATCGATCAGTGGAACAAAGTCCTGTTCAGGCAGCCCAAAGAGCAACCCACAGAGGTGGGCTACAAGACTACAAGTCAGCTGAGTTATCAGGGCCGCTCTCTTTTTCACTCTGCCTTTTCTCTCCTCTCTCTCTGTCTCTCTCTCTATCAGCCTGGGGATGCCTGACATCTGCTGCCTGTGGGGGCTTCAACATCCTCTCCAGACCTCCATCAGCCTCTCCCTCCATCCTCACCTGCCAAGCCCCACACAAGCCCTCCTTCCTAGGATAAAACACCAGGCCACACACCCTCTCAGTCTGCAAAGGGGACTTTTCACTCTGCATTTCCTCTCCTCTCTCTCTGTCTCTCTCTCTGTCTCTCTCAGCTTGGGGATGCCTGATGTTTGGTAGAACTGCAGAGGTAAAACACACACACGCTTGTGCTTCATGGTCCTGGTACCCTATCATGTATTTTCATGCATCTGGTATACTAACATTGTGGTTTTGGTACCCTATTATGTATTTTCGTGCACCTGGTATACTAACACGTGGTTCTGGTACCCTATCATGTATTTTGTGACCCTGGTAACCCATCTGGAAGCCTGAGCTCAGTTCTTCCAGCTGTGGGGGCTTCACCACCTCCATCAGCCTCTCCCTCCATCCTTACCTGCCAAGCCTAACTTAAGCACTAATCTCTGGGATACACATGCAGCCACACACCCGCTGAGACCCTCACCTCATCCTCTTAAAGTGAGACCAAAATCGCTTTCGTGCCAAAGGGTTTGGTATCCCCCACTGCAGAGGTAAAACACGTAGAAATGTTTCAGTTTGCGCTTTGTGGTTCTGGTACACTATCATGTATTTTCGTGCACGTGGTATACCGTAATGTGGTTCTAGTATACTATCATGCATTTTCGTGCCCCTGGTACTCTGAAATGTGGTTCTGGTACACTATCATGTATTTCACACCCCTGGTAAACCCTCTGGAAGCCGGAGCTCTTGAAAATTGGGTTTCTGAAATCATGCCGATGGCAGCTTGGAGTTTCTGCCTAAAGTGAGAGCAAAGACGTTTGATGCCAAAGGGTTTGGCATGGTTTCTTTTTTCTTTTTTATCAGATTTGTTTTTGGGCAATTTTTTGCCTTTATTTGAAAGTACATGGCATAGAGGCCAATAGGAAACAGGGAGAGAGAGAGAGAGAGACAGGAATGACGTGCAGCAAAGGTCCCTTACTGGAATCAAACCAGGCATGCTGCCATTATGTGGCATGTGCGGTAACCACTCAACTACCAAGTTGCTCTGTTTTATGATGTATTATTGTTGAAGATGTATTATTATTGCATTCAAGTAGTTTCTTTTACTTTTGTATGTATGAATATTCCTTGTGCAAAAATGTAATAAAGTATATTTAAAAACTCAAGTTACAGGCGCACAGGTGTTCGAGTGGTTAGAGCACATGCCATGTACAGAGTGGACCCCAGTTCGAATCCCGGCTGGCAGACCTGTACTGCATGTCACACCGCCCTCTCGCTCCCATCATTCCTGTCTGGCAACTAATACAAGAGTATTTTTTGTCCGCTTTTTTACATTCATTATTAGTAGTGAAAGTCAAAATCAAGTACGTTTTTTGTCTTCGGATCCACGGGAGGTTTGTGTCCTTACTGATTTCTCCATAAGTCTACCTTGCATAAGCATTTGACAAGTGTACCACCCCAGTAACCCACCTGTCCATTGCGCCCAAGGTGGATCAAGGGCTGATTTTCAATAGATTGCAGCAAGTGAGCTGCTCTGCTACGTACAAAATCCTGACCCAGAATCAGGTCGTCTACATGTGATTTAAGGTTTTCCACAAACATGCGGTGCGAGCTAGGAGAGGGGCAACTATCATCCAGTCACACCTCAGCACTACTCTATCATCACAACTCTACTCACTGACCGAAGCCCTCTATTCTGGACCAACCGAAGATCCAACCTAACACCAACAGGAAGTCAGCCATTTTGATTTGACTTTTTGACTCCGATTTAAAGCTTTAATCTGACCGACTTCAAATTAACTCAGTGTCATCTTACTCTTTTACCTCCGTTATACCTGATGGATATGGCATTACGGCGAATTTCTGTGTTTTAGGGCGGGGTAGTGAGGGCCCGGTCATCGCTGCTTTCAGCTTTAATTATTATTATTCATAGTATTATTATTACTTAATTTACTCTGGTGTTGTTCTTTCTTTTTTATATGCCTATATTGTGTTTTTGTCTTCTTTTTATTGCTTTTTGTTTTCCTTTGCATGCTGCGTACTTGGGATCAACTGTGTTGTGTGAAGTATTATTTAAATAAAGTTGACTTGAGTAAATGAAATTGTTGTGAACATTGTAGTGTATATGCACACAGATGATTGTCCTTGAACCATACAGTAGATTTTCTATTCATTATTCTGTGCAATTTTATGACCTCTAATTCGTCTCAGTTTAAAAGCTGAGCTCGATAGATTTTGTAGTATATGATTATGATGTAGGGTTTCCGAATAATTATTTTGTAACTTTGGTTGCAGCAGAACAGTTTGTCTTTTAATAGTTTTACCATGGTAGCACACTGAAACTATCATAGGCAATTTGACATAAAACTGCCACAATACAGTCTGCTCGTGAGCTTCTTACCAAACTGCAAGAAGTTTTGTACTCAGGTCAATGGGCAGAAACTGGGGAATAAAGCCGTCCAATTCACTTGAAGCACTAGTTCGGACATGCTTGTTTTCATTATTAGGTTTTACTGGGCTTCAGCCAGTGCAAGAGGCTGTTTATATTCTGCAGGCACTGCAAAATGTCACATTCAATCTGTACACTTTGTTTTCAAAAGGTCATAATTAGCTAGCAGTTTTGAAACAATTATGGCCAAAGTGCACCAATTTCCCTCTGAAGCAAAACATAGAATTACTCATGGAGAGTGAAACTGAGCGGTGTGTATGTGTGAAACACTTGTGGTTTGGTGTTATTCCATTCTTACTTCTTAGTTCAGTATCAAATGCTTTGTCTCTCTATCAATGCATACTGCAAAAGTTAAACTTACCATAAAGTGGCTGACTGCATGTCCATGTTGCATTTTTTGTGTTATCTATGTTGTCTGAGCATGAATGCTGTTACATTCAAGCTATTTAACATGTAGGAGCAGCTGAGAATAATTACAATTTATTAGCCCAACTGGAGAGATTTTGGTGATAGGCAGAGCGCAGTTAGTGAGAACAAGCATCACACACACACACACACACACACACACATACACACACACACACACACACACACACACACACACACACACACACACACACGCACACACACACACACACACACAGACAAATATACACTTGAGGGAAATTAAACAGCAGCTGCCAAGGAATGGGAAAGTTTAATTTATTCAGCATCACCATCATACCTGCTCCAATTTGCCTGCCAATTCAAAGATTTGGAAATGCAATCTACAGTGCCGCCAGGTGGGCTGTTGGCAAAAACACTTTTTAGATAATGCACTATAAAAGCACTATCTAATAATACTTTTCAGCACAGAGATTGGAAAAAAGTAGTAACACAAAAAAAACTGTTTAACATTTCTTTTAAACATGCCTTGAAAACTGCACTTAAGGTCACTTTAAGTAATTGTAAAAGGTAAAAACAACCAGAGAACAACAAAACTGCAGTTCTGCTATACAATTACAGAGTTTGAAGACTCAAACCAAGACCTAAATGTGTAAAATGAAAAATGTTTCATCTTGACTTTGCTGTCATAAAGAGGTCAAATGAGTGATAATGTTGTTGTTGCTAGGGCGGTCTAACCAGTTGCTATGTGGCAGCCTCAGCTGTTGTAAGAACGGGCTCTGGTTAAACTTTGAAAGAAGGGAAGGAAAAAGGGCGATGTAGCCACAGGACTATAACTGTGTACTTGTGTGTATGTGTGTGTATCTTTGTGTTAACATGTACTTGTGTATTGGGTATGTGTCTGTATACAGTATCTAATGGGGGAGCCTCTGCCTTTTTTAGTGTAAATGTGTAGGTTTGTATGCACTGTGCATTGCAATACATATTTATGTGGGTATATCTTAAGCTGTTTATGAATGTCTACATATGATGTGTGTGTTTGTGTGTGTGTATGTGTGTGTGTGTGTGTGTGTGTGTGTGTGTGTGTGTGTGTGTGTGTGTGTGTGTGTGTGTGTGTGTGTGTGTGTGTGTGTGTGTGTGTGTGTGTGTGTGTGTGTGTGTGTGTGTGTGTGTGTCTCTCATATGTTATAGTATGGCGGTCTCACCTCAAGCCTGAACCCAGTGTAGCCGCGGGGAGGGTAGGGTATTTATGATGGAATTCTGTAATTTTCAAAACTGTGGTTTGAGTTTCACTCTTTTTAACAAGCTGGTTTGGGCACTGATAATGGAAAACGGCTGCAGAGAGAGAGCATGTGAGAGAGAGAGAGAGAGAGAGAGAGAGAGAGAGAGAGAGAGAGAGAGAGAGAGAGAGAGAGAGAGAGAGACTTTTGGCAGCCTATGGATTCACTTCCCATTTCTTAAAATATTCTGGCCATTTGCTATTTGGGAATTTTTTGCATTATCATTTCTGTGATATTTAGGCAACAGAAAAACAAAAAGAAAAATTGGAGAAACTAATCTGAAGAGGACACGGGATACATAAAATTCTTGAGCGGAACCCATCAATCCCACAGAGTGCCAGGAACATGGCATCAGAGGTTTAATCCCAAAAGAAAAATCAGGAATGACTCATTTGAACATTTTGAAGACTTGTCTGCTGTATTATTTATTGAGTTGTTGTTGAACAATCACAGAAAGAAAGGATTCAAGTGTGAATTTCTTTTGTACCTTGGCAGATACACATTGTTAACCTTCCTGTGTTGTCAACATTGATCGATTTACAAATGTGGAACAGCTACAATAACTGTACTGTTGGCTTACATGGAGTAAAGAACAATAGCCTTAGTTACTATACTTAAAAATAATATATGAACTTTGAACAATTACACTAGTCGAAATGAAGACATTAGATCTTTTTAATAGACAAAAGTACTTGAATATATTACAGTACAACTGAAGTAAGAGTATTGATACTTAACCTAAATATTACTTATAGTTGTAGATATTACTTAATATGAGTAACTCCAATTCATTCCTTTACAATTCAGGTATGCTTTCTAAAGTGGTGACCCTAGTTTATTTCTGAGAATACTTTGTCAAAGAAAAATAAAATAAGCTAAATAAGTAGAATGCCTTCCTGCATTATAACAGTGTTACAACAGTATAATGTGTAATTTTGCCTTTCCAAAGGTAGTAAAGTATCATACTTAAACAAAGAATTACTTTTTATTAGAGTAAACGATAAAACTAAGTTTAAAATTTGGAGCACCCTGGTGGTCAAGTGGTTAGAGCGCATGCCACATAATAATAATAATAAATTCCCTGGGTTGAATCCAGCCAAAGACCTATGAGGCAAGTCATTCCCCCCTCTCTCTCTCCCTGTTTCCTGTCGGCATCTCTGCCAGTTAATATGTAAATAAAGGCAAAAAAAGCCCAAATATAAATCTTTAAAACAAAAAAGTTAATTACAACAGTTACATCATCAGCATATCCTGACACAAGCACCAGCTCCCCACTGCTAGTTCTGGCGCCACTCAATCTATTATCGTCTTTATTTCAAAGGTTCATAGCTAGCATCTGGACCTGGGATTTTTCTCAACAGAAACACTAACGTTACTTGTCAGTAGTGACCAATTGTCTCTTGTGGTTCGCACTTGCATGTTCTTTTGGCTTGTCTGTAGTAGCAGAGGGGGATTAGTGTATGTGACCTTCATCATTTTCAGTCAATTTGACTCAGAAACACATTGTGTTATATATGAGTATGAAACCCTTTGGCTTCAAGCGTCTTTGCTCACACCTTTGGCGGAATTTCCAAGGCACCATCTGAACGATTTCAGAAACTCAGTTTTTGACAATGTAGGCCTCCAGAGAGCTGCCACGACAAATCACCAGACTTGTGGCCCACCTTCGTGGGGTGCTCTCTGGGTTGCCTAAGCAGGAGTATGGCTGCTCAAACTGTGGTTTTCAGCAGCTTTTGTCCCACTGATTAATTGGCAATGGTGACCCGCAATAGGAGGGCCCTGCTGGCCAGTTTCGGGTGAGCAGTTCCTCCAGCCTGCGGGTTCGCCTCTGTCGCTGAGGAGAGCCACGCGGGGAGGAGATTCCTTCTTTTTTCCCAGTTTCTCCCCGGGCCGCCCGGTTTGTAGCGAGATTGAAACGCCCTGTCTGTCCCAGTAGTTTGGACACAGAGTTTCTCAAACCCTCTCTGTCATCTGCTGGTTAATCGCCGGTAACCTGAGGCTGTGTCAAGCTTTAGTCCCTGATGCGTCAAATCCACTGGGGGCTAGAATGGGGTGGGCTGACATGGTTTCAGCCACCCATCACCCACCCCATGACTCTGGTGGCTGGAGCAAGGGTCCTTTCTGAAACTCAACTGATGCATCAAAGGCACCAGGTGCGAGAATGGGGGGATTGGCACAGTTTCGGCTGGACAGCCGCCAACCCCAAGGCCCGGTGATTGCAGCAGGGATCTCTCTCCCAAGGCACAGGTTGGGCGGGCTATCCCACGAGGGCTACCTGATTGATTCCTAAGAGTAGCAAAATCGGCCAGGCTTTAGTTATGGTGCATCAGATCAATAACATATGGGGTGCCATGCTCCGAGGTCTTGGCGGGTGGGTTTCTGGGGTGGCACACTTGTCAAATGCAAGTGACTTACGGAGAATTCAGGAAGGACACAAACCTCCCATGAATCAGAAGACTCTCAGTACTAATACTGAACATGAAAGTGGACAATAAATATTCTGTCGGTCTTGATTGTCAGTACTAATATTGAATGTGAAAGTGGACAATAAATACTCTTTTGAACAGCAATGTCGATCATTTATCCTATGCTATCAGCTGGTGACTTGTGCTAAAGGGACATTGCTGTTTTATCCAACCTGGGTGGATTCAAGTAGTATGAAGCAGCAGGGGCAAATAAATATACTTCATTACATTTTTGCACAAGGAGTATTTATACATATGAAATTAAAAGCAATAATTTCTTTAAAATAATACATCATTAAATAATCTTGACAAAAATAGAGTATGAATCTACAATGTTTTGCCATTGTGTGAGTTTTTGTCTCATGTCCAGTGTTCTGTCTTTTCAGTTCAGTTATTTTTTTGTTTAAAGGCCACAACACTTGTAATAGTAGCTACGTATGTGAATAACCACTGCACCTCATCCTCCATATTTTACGACAGTACATATTAGTCCAATAAAATGTCTGGTGTAACCTTGGCACCATACATCACTGCATTATAATTCTCATGTCCATTAAATCCTCCACACATATTTAGACCTCTGACATTTTAAGAATGGATGTTCAATACTGTTATCCTCATTATAGATATCAATAGGGCACTTTTCAGTTTTAACAAAACAGTTCCATTTGACAACTACTCAAACTGATAGTCTTTCAGCTGAAATGAGCCACATAATGTCTCATTTACGTTCTCATAAGTTTTTACTAAAAAATATTTTTAATAAATACCCGAGAGTCATATTTATCTAAATGTATCAATGAAATATGCCACCATACAGCTTATTACTCAATTTAATATATGTATTTTGCTAGACATTTCAACCAAATCAATATTTATGAGGGCAAACTTAGTCAGAAAATCTTTAAACATAAGCTAATGTGGAAGAGAGCTTGTCACTTGTACCCTTTGCTTCAGCTCAGAGTTTCACCAACCCGCATTGCTTTTTTTTTATGCCCACTGCAACATTTTTACAAAAGGCTATCTTTGATTTTAAACCCAGGTCTATATCCCCAAGGCGTCCATATTTTACTTTTATATAGCAATTGCCACTTTGTCACTTTCCTAGTAGTTCCCCATATAAAATTAACTGCTATTTTGTGTATTTTCTTTACTGTCTTATCATTGGGAGGAAAAAAAGGTAGCTAAAAACATTTGAGACGAGGCAGAAGTCTTAATGATTAAAATTCTAGTTTTATAACTATTTTATTTATTTTCCCATTTCTGTAGTTCTTTTATCTCCTTTTCCTTACTGCCCCAGTTTTTTTAATAGCAGTTCTTATCACAGATTTGTATCATCTTCATGTCATTTCTATGTTGCATGTCAATCAAGGGTCATGCATGGTCCCTTCCAAACCAGACGCCTTCTGTTTTATTATGATTAAGTTAAACCGCAGATACTTCCTCATATAGCTGAAGATGTTTGTTTTGCTATTTCAAACTCATTTTGGTTCTTAAGTAACACATTTACTTGTAATTACCTCCTCTGAGTAATTCGGTGTCCTTTGGTATCACTAAAATAGCATTTTTCTTTTTTTATATTTTTATGGCAGCATGCACAGATGCAGCGGCTTGGCACTCTCTGGACAGCAGCGAGAAAACCAGGACCTACGCACGATTGAGATTTTTCAGTTAAGAGAATTTTGTACTACTAGCCCTCGATAGACTTTATCATACTGGTGGAGATTACTCACTCAAAACAGCTTATTAAGACCAAATGCTGGCCGGAGAGGAGACAGGAGACAGAGTGAGGGGAAACACAAGCGGGGCAAGAGCCACTCCACATAAAACTGCAGTCCCAAGCGTCTTCCTGGCCTGCTCTCTTGTCAACAAGCTGGATGACATACGACTATAGATCACTAACCACCGAATAGACAGCTGCGTTATGAACAGAGACCGGGCAACATGAAAACATCCCTGATGTAACTGTGGAACTAGCAGGCTGCAGCTGAACGGAACAAAGAGACACTGCTGCCCTTAAGTGGAATTTCTAATGCTTAAATGCAAACCATTCTACTTGCTGAGAGAATTCACTACAGTCTATGTAGTAGCCATCTATGTACACCCATGGGCTAATGCTAAGGCAGCTATGGGAATACTGTGTGACGCCATCAACAGAGAGTACAACAAGCTACCTGAGAGCATATTTATTGTGACAAGGGATTTTAATCACACCCACCTAAAAACGGTCTTACCAAAGTTATACAAAAACATCAATGTCAGAACAAGGGAAAACAAGACATTGGACCAGGTGTATACCAACATCCCCGGAGCCTACAAGACCCACCTGTGCCCCCCATCTGGGTCAGTCTGATAACTTCTCCCTGCTTCTGACACCAGCCTGCAAACCCCTCATTGCCAAAGAAAAGACCCAAATAAGAACAGTGCAGCTGTGGTCAGAAGAAGCCATTACAGGATTGGTTTGAGGACACCAGATGGGAACTTTTTGAAGAATCCAACAGAGCAATTCACCTCTACAGTGTTATGTCAATTTCTGTACTGATATGGTAACAATAAAATAAGAATATCAAAGTGTTCTCTAACCAGAAGCCCTAGTCCAAAACCAACGTGAGGGTGCTGCTCAGAGCCCTGGATGCAGCCCTTAGATCCGGACCCCCTAAGGCCTACAGGAAGGCCATGGCTGCTCTAAACATTGGCATTTAAACTTCCAAAACGCAGTATAAAGAGCGGGTTGAGAAAAACTTCAGAGACAACAATTGCTTGAACATGTGGCGTGGCATTAAGCCACTGACTGATTACAAACAACCATGCACCCCCGTGAGTGATGCCACCCTGCCGGACCAGCTCAACAGATTATTTGCTCGATTTGAGGATAGTTCGAGTAAAGGCCCAACCATTATTACACCAGCTACTCACTCTCCAATCCCACCAGGTAAAGCAATTCCTCAGCAAGATTAATGTCAAAGAGACATCAGGGCCGTTTAGGGTCTTAGGCCAGGCCCTAAAGGCATGTGTTGACCAGCTTGTGGGGGTGTTCACAGACATCTTCAACATGTCTCTCCAAGCCATTGTTCCCACCTGCCTCAAAACAGCAACCATCATCCCTGTGCCCAAGTCCTCAGCAGCAAAAGGACTGGAGGATTACCGAACAGTAGCCCTGACACCGGTAATAATGAAATGCTTTGAGAGACTGATAATGGACCATATTAAAACCTGCATCCCCTCTGACCTGGATCAGCAGCAGTTTGCTTCTAAGACCAACAGATCCACAGAGGATGCGGTCTAACTGGCTCTCCAAACAGCTCTCACTAATCTCGAAAATCCAAACACCGATGTCAGGATGTTTGTTGACTTCAGCTCAGCATTTAATTCTATACCTATACAAACTGGTATGTTAGCCTGAATGTTTCACATCTCATAAAAAATGCCCAACAAAGACTCTTTTCTGAGGACCCTACGGCACAGCAGGCTGCCCAAACAGCTGCTGATGAACTTTTACCACTGCACCATAGAGACCACCTTGGCCTACTGCTGTAAAACCCACCAAGCTTGAAATTGACCAACCAGTGTGAGGAAATGGGCAAAAAAAAAATCAATCAACTGTAGCTCTTTGAAAAAAAAACAAAAAAACCCCAACAACTTATTTTATAATTTCTAATAAATAAAGAAAGCCTAAAACAAGGCAAAAGCCAAGAGTCAATTGGTAGAGCAGGCTAAGGTGTGTGTGGATAGGTCCGCTCAGTTTGTCGTCCTGGCGTGTGGCAAGGCCAAAACTGCTGTGGGGCCGCTGTGTTGATGCTGGTCCGGATCAGTGGTTGGACCTCAACCCAGCCGTGTGACATAGTGGGGAAGCAGCAACAGGTCCAGCACACCACGACACTGCACATCAGAGGAGACAAAGAGAAATTACTGTCAAACATCTTCACATTGATCACCAATAACTCTACACACAAATAGAATACAAACTTCCTGCCATAAACACCCAAATTCCCACAACTGCACCAGAAAATACCCCAAAAAACCCCATAAACACAACTTTATTCTGTATCTGCACATCACAGGAGACAAAGAGAAATGACTGGTCTAGTGTGTGTGTGTTGCTGGTTAAGTACCTGCATGTTGGAGGTTACATCAGAGCACACCTGTATACTATAAGGCCATCAACATGCAATTATCCCACACCACAAGTGAAAGCCACACCCACAAGACACACAGACATTCAGTGATCACTGCACACAAAACCAAGCCAATACAGATCTACCCCAGCTGTGCTGCTACAGACAGAAAGAACTTGCAGTGAGTAATTAAAACAGCACAGTGGATCATCAGATCTCAACCCGCCTACAGAGATGCGCAATAAGCATCCTCACAGACCCAACCCACCATGGACAGTAACTTTTCTCCACTCTCCCCTCAGGCAGACTGAGGACCATCCAAGCCCGCAAAGACTGACTGATAAACAGTTTTTCCCTATAGGGCGGTGGACTGCCTTCTGAAGCTCCAAGCAACATGCAAATGCAAACCAGTGCAATTCTTATTTTTCTACAACTGAATTATGTATTGACTATTTTATATGACAATGATTATTTATTATGACTATTTTTAAGGCATTATTTATTTTAGGACACTTAATGATTTTAATTTTACTGCTATATGGAATGCTGCTGAACTAAGTTTCGTTGTATTGTTTTATCAGTGCAATGACAATAAAGTATCTATTCTATCTATTCTATTACAGGATATACACTTTTCTCAAACTCTTTCTACAACCTTTACTGCAATTATTGATGTAGTAGTACTGCTGTTTAGGATCCTACTACTGTACTACCAAAGGTATGTATGGCCACTGTTACTTATGCTGGTACATGGTAAATGTCATCCACAATTACTACTGCCAGCTGTTACAATATAATAAATAATACAACTCAAGTTGTAACTGATGGTTGTGGATCTCAAGTGATATCTGTTGGCTTCATAAAATATATACAGTTTGTAGGAAACAATAGCTGTGTTTAGAGAGGAACCTTGTTCCACATCTGGATGCCAGGTAGCCTGAACCTCACCACACCTACATAAACACACTCACACATGCACATATACACACATCGGTCCAAGCAACCAAGGGGGCCCATTAAGCTAACGGGAGATATTTGGCCCCCAGACTGGGAAAATAAAAAGTGTAAAGTAATGGAGCCAGCTGTAAAAGCACAAAATAGTACAGAGCACAATACAACAGGACACTGGCTAAGTTGGTGTGTCTTTTTGTAATGTAACCTGAGACCGGCCTGATTCATTATCAGCACTGGCCTCAGCTCCACTACGACTGTGATGACATCAGGTAAAGGATGAACGCAGGTTGTTATGGGATTCCCTAATGACAAAGACACACTGTGACGTCTTTTTTTGACTGTTCCACTGTGCTGCCTAAACCTACCTGTACGATTCCCTCCATATGTATATATGTGTGTATATATATAGGTACGATTCCCTCCATTCTGTCCTGAGATGCTTCATTAAAAACATTAAAAATGAAAGTTTACAGAACAGCTATATTTTTAACTTCATGTCTCGCTCCCCCACACTCTGAGTTAATGCAGAGCAAAGAGGTTTTTTTACGAGCACTTAACACTAATATTACACTAATGCTGCAGTCATGAGCTCATGCCCCCCCCCCCCCCCCCAACACACACACACACACACACACACACCTTTCACACAGTCCATAGACAGCTCACTTTCTCTTACTCCCTCTGCACTCTTATAGGTGTTGAATCTTGTATATGTTTCAGGCGATGATATAATATAATGTCTCTATCATTGGCTCTCTTCATCAGATTTTTTGTGTTTATTTTTTTAATATGCTAATAATAACATATTCTTTCACTATTGAACTTCAGTGGAATTTTTAGAACCTCTTTTGCCTCTTTTCATATCTGGCTATCTGCTTCCGATTGCGTCTGTCTATTTAATTACCTTCATATGTCACCTTTCCTCTCATCGTCTGCTGTATTTCTCAGATGACTGCAGCACCATTTTTGGCCTGAAAATTCAAGACATATACATACGGTAGATTTTTACTTCCAGGAAATGACCAACTTCCTTTTTTTTATTAATAAAAAAAAGGTTTTACCTACCTTTTACCCGTGCTGACGGTCTTCTTATTGGAAAGAAAAAATGAAAAAGAAACCACAAACAAACCAATTTATCGTTAAGAATTCTGCATCAAACTCCTATACAAAACCTATTATTACTTTTTGAGTATTGAACAAAATATGTCTCATAATAAAAACTAACTTTAAAAATCAGCATAGTGTTCTTATTAGTTTAGGGAATGCATAGCTACTGTTTATAAGCCAGTTCAAGTTTTTTATTTAAAAAGTCTCCTAGAAGTTATTTTTAGATTATACTAAATGTTTCTCCAATTATGTTTTGGGTAAAATGTTTTGCCTCTTGCAGATTATGTTCACAAGCCATGATTTTTGTAATGAAGAAAGTTATAGTTACATTATTGTATTGCACACAAGTAAGTGGCTGGATAGATGGTCGGCACACAATGTTTATGCAAAAGGTGAAAAAAGCCCTTCAGTTAAGGTTAGAAATGACTATGGTTTCAGTTAATAATTAACAAAGCAAACCTGCCCTGTGTCGATCTTCAACCCATTTTATATTTTTAACTTATCAAACCAAGACCACAACCTTTTCTCAACCTTAACTTAGTGCTCTGAGTACCTCTACAGAACCACAAAAAAGTTTCAATAATACTTGCTACTGTACGACTGGAGCAGATATTGTAGGAAATGAATTCATGAATTGTCGATGAACAATTTATAGATATGTTAACTTTCAACAATTATTTCTGAAATACATTAACAACATTTCCTTTACGTTTATGTTGTGACTTGGAAAGGTGAATGATGTGTCTTCTTGTATTTATAGTCCAAAAAAAGAAAGAAATGCAGGTCTACACATTTTCCTGATTTTTTTGAGTTAATTCATTATAGTACCTTCAGGACTACATGACTGTCATTACCTCACCCACCCTCTCCCAGACGAATACGTCTGGAATAATTTGTTGTTTGTCAACTACATTTCTTTTATCTCATCCTGTCTTTTTCCACATTATAACACACTCACACACCCACGCCAAGGCACCAGAGTTAACTTGTGTTTGCTCACCTGTAAATCACAAGTCCTGGGTGAAGTTATCAGTCCAGCTTAACAGGCTGTATTTATTGGCAGTGAGCACCACTACAGGTCCACAGGAATTCCACCGAATTACTACAAGTATGACTTACTGCCTATTACTTTCTCCACATACACACTCACACGTTCACACATGAAAGTATATGAATGTAGGTGAAGTCACACACGGTGCCATGCAGAGAGCCATTAATTTTTATGCTGTTTACCATTCCTGCAAAGGCCTAATCAGTTGATTTACAGGCTCCCTGAGCCTGAATGTGTTCAGCGTTCTGTTTTTATATTAGATTCAGGTTTCTGTTACGTTTTGCTTTGTTTTTATAGGCCAATTTAGGACCAAAGAGCTGCCCTCCTCCCCCTCTGTTAATGCCTCAACATGCATTGTACCACAGGTCCAGACTAGAAAAGCTTGTTTTAATAAAGTTTTGCTTTCCACTCTGATGACAGAAGAACATTTTAACTGCTGCTGTTTGAGTGTCACTGTATTAGTGTGACACCAGAATAATACCACCAAAGTATTAACTTGGGAAGCTGAGAGGAAATAAAGTGTATAGAAGTTCTGAACTAAAGCTGGGGCAGGATAAATAAAGAAATTGAAAGCTGTTGTGAAAAAAAAAATATTTGAAACTTAATTAGAATGGACTTACAGCACTTGAAACTGCAGGGGGAAAATGTGACAAAGTTTTTATGTAACAGTGAATAAACTTAACCTGTCCTCATATGATGCACTATTGTTGACTCCTTGAGTTACAGTATTTACAATCCTTCACAGTGAGAACATTTGGTCAATGGGAGTAGGTGTAATGGTCTAAGGGTCTTAAGTAATTGGTGTCCACCAGCTTTGCATTTCAAAACAACATTTTTGAAAAAGGAGAAATAATTGACAATAAAAAAACAATCATAGGATTTACATTAGGGCAGTAAGATCTTGCAGGGATTCAGAGTGTTACTATCGCCTCACAGTGGTCAGTATGTACAGTATGTTCTCTTTATGGCTGCAGATTTCCTTCAAATGCCCACAGTCCAAAGACATGCAGGTTAGGTTATTTGGCAACTCTAAATTGCCCAAAGGTGTGAGTGCAAACATGAAAACAAATCTAACACAATTAGAGTGTTAGATTTTTTTTAAATGTGTTTTCTCTGCGTATCTGACTTTCCATTTAAGGTCATCAACCTTTTGTGTGTTTTACACACAACCAGATTACACTGACTTATGACTGGTTCTTGAAAAGTCAATGTTCATGTTTATGGTTACACTGGTGTCAAGCTTCTCTACTTGAATACACCTCCAGAGTGTTGATGGTTGTCTTTAGCACAGCATGAATGCAGAAAAACAAGTTTTCACCAAAACTAAACTAATATTGTTCTGCAAAGGAATCATATTGTGTGATGTTGACATTGGTGTCATAATTCATCATCATGTGCTTTAAACTGTTTTATGACAACTCACCGAAAGTAATTTAGCAAGTTTTAGAGGCGAGCTTGACAATGTAAATGTCAGCTGTATGTGTGTGTGGGCTGCTGGCACTAAAGGCTTTTGGTAATGTCAAGTGCCCTGTATGAGTCCTTTCCAAATAAAGCCAGCACTGTAAAAAAGGTTTCCAACGGATACTCAACCTTATTGCCTTTCATTACTTTTTAAAAAAGTGCAACTCTACAGCTCTCTAAAGCTTTGTTTTTTATTAAGCTCAACAACTTGCTTCCTTTATTTTATTAAAACTTTCTTTCATTCATTTTGCTGGATGGGTGTTTTGTAGGAGTGCATGCCCAAATATGATGAAATTCTTTTTTTGTTTTGCATTTAATATTGCATTTTTGAAAGCTACACTGAAATATGCTGCCCTACGTGCCTGTCCGGATACTTTTGTGTATTTTTTCCATAGGGTTTGTTATTGAGGCCAATTAGTTCCAATTTGGAGGATTCTTAACACTGGAGCCTATATTTTTAGTGTGCTTCCAACTTTGTAGCAACAGTTTGAGGAACTTTTCATGGTCCATGACAACATCTTCTTGTCAACAAAGCAAAAAATAAAAAATAGTTTTCTCAGGTTGCTATGGACCCTCACTGTAATGAACAGACCCCTGACATCACCCTTATTTGGGATACATGCAGATGAGGAGATCTTAAACAACATATGTGTCTCCACATGCTTTTGGCTGTGCTGTATGGTTATTCACAGTTCATACTGATCTCAAGCATACTGTGTGTGTGTGTGTGTGTGTGTGTGTGTGTGTGTGTGTGTGTGTGTGTGTGTGTGTGTGTGTGTGTGTGTGTGTGTGTGTGTGTGTGTGTGTGTGTGTGTGTGTTTGTTTACCTCTTATCTATATGAAAGCATCCTTTGTGCTGGTAACTCAGAAAAAAATAGGGAACACAGGAATGATTCAATGCTGCATGGCCCTGATCCTTCTACCTCTGCTTCCCATCTTTGCACACAATCACATACACAATCAAACATACATCTGCCTTTCATAGTCACACTGAAACATACAGTCAACAAAGACTTTCTCACTTTATCCCGCCTGTCTCGATTGTAAACATGCACGCAAGGACCCTGCTCTGTGGTAAGATTAACATCTCTTGTCTGATATCATCCTTATTTTGTCAGAGATCAGCTTCCTTAACGCCACACCTCTCACAATAGAACTCCTGTTTGCGTCTGTGATAGGCCATCACTACAGTGATAGTTGCCAACCAACGGAAGTGAAAACATCCTTTCTCTGATGCCAAAGTGTAGTGACCCCTGAAATACAGTAGGATGCATGTGCACAAACACATATTGTGGATACAGAAATGAAAGAGGAGTTACAAAAGATGAAGATGGATGCAGTGAAAAATACATTTGGGGAGGTCCAGTAGCTTAGTTGTGAAAAGGATTACAGATTATTTGAAAAAACGACTGTGAAAATCAAAATACACCTTAATTAGATGTTACCTTGACCATCCTCATGTCTGACAGTTACAGTTTTTCTTTGTTTTTTTGTTTTTTTCAAGATGAAATTATGTTAGGAAGTATCTGGTCCTGGTACAAGACTAGTACAAGTATCTGATACAAGCCTGTGTGCATAGAAACTAACGAGAGAAGTCAACTAAGACTCCCTTTGAGTCATTATATCTGTTGCGTGCACTGCTAATGTCCGGCTGATTATATTTAGTAGAAACATGATACAACATTCATTAGATTCAATTTGTTCATTTTCAGATTCTGGGTAAATTTTAAATGGATTAGGCCACTATGAGCAAGGCAAGGCAAGGTAACTTTATTTATATAGCGTATTTCATACACATGGGCAACTCAATGTGCTTTCCATAGAACAAAATTGCAATTGGAAAATTGGATTTAAAAATATTCACATTTGGGGCTGATTTCAGTTCTGTTGGTAGCTTTTCTAGTTGTGTGCAGCATAAAAGCTAAATGCTGCTTCACTATGGTGCAATGACAAAACGTTCTGAATGTTCTACATCTCTGTTGTGCACCTCTTGCTATACTCCTTCCACTGAGACAGCAGCTGAGATTAATGGGTATTTAGAGCCATCTTCCATGCAAAGACTGGTGGAGTGTGGTCACAGAGCCTCTTTGGCGAAGCAGCAGTTTTGTCTGCCTGAAGTGACATAAACTTCTTGGGATGTGTTTTAAAAAATGGACATTGCTTCCTCTCACCAGAGAGAGTGAAGCTTTTGAACCACATGCCTGCTCCCAAAAAAGATGCTCTCATTTTTAGGGATGGTGGACTACTGCCGGCACTGGATTTACACTGCTATGGACCCAGTTTTGCAGGCAGTCACAGTCCAATCTGCTCCTCTAGGTGTGCTGTGGATTGAGGAAATACACAAAGCTTTCCATGAATTGGAACATGTGCTCTTCATAGCCCTAGCCTTGGGCTGCAGAGAGAGTGAATAACAGTGTGGGAAGTGGGAAGAGGGCGTATCAAACCTTTAACTGACAAGTGTGCTTTAATGAGATCCACAAATCACATCCTCATGAAGTACTCAAGGGGAGTACCTTTAAACCTCACAAAACCACT
Organism: Scomber scombrus; assembly: GCF_963691925.1. Classification (NCBI taxonomy): domain Eukaryota; kingdom Metazoa; phylum Chordata; class Actinopteri; order Scombriformes; family Scombridae; genus Scomber; species Scomber scombrus. The sequence goes on from NC_084978.1 coordinate 9,760,176, forward strand.
TTGCTTTGGACAGATGAATACCTGACTGAGTAAAGGGCGGGGGGAGAGACACGTGGGTCCCTGCCATGGCAGCCACTGCTAGCAGGTGCTAGGACCAGAGGGATTTACACACACTGCAAGAGACCATAGATAAGTAGTATTATCACCCGGCCAAGACCAAGCCTGTGTAAGACTGTCCCCAAATTCTCAGGAAGAAGACATTGTGTGGAAGGAACATTGCACACATAACTGAGTGAGCCACAAATGGAAAAACTTCTGTCAACGCTGCTGTAGACTGTTTGCCAGTAGATGGATAGATAGACTGGATTGTTTCGAAATGTCCTAAATTTACAGAGATTAACTTGAAAGGTAATTGGTTTTTTATGTATTTAGATGTAATATGTCTGTTTTCCAGCAGTTTAATGCACATTTATCAACATTAATATACATCATCATTTCATTAATTTTGACAGTAAAACTTACCTATCATTTTGTGTTATAGTTGCCGGTGATTTGACGGTATCAGTCTGAAAACTTTGTTGCCAGACTTTTTAAGTAGTTTTTTTGTTTGTTTTTTAAACTGTGTTCTATGTAAATGTACATTTTTGTACATATTTATTCTGATGGATCATTCACTGCCACATATTTGATTTATGTGAATTATTCTAACTTTAAATATATATTGTCAGAGTTATGTTTTATTCAGACTCATTATCTTCTGTTTAGATTTAGTGAACAAAGAAAATATCATCATGTCTCTAATTAGATATGTATGGATTGGTGGTAACGTGTCTAAGGGTTAGAGGTTTACTATGTTACACTACGTTGCATTAATCACATTATTTCATTCATCATATTAATTCTACATTACAATATTAATTCTGCCATATTAATCATTGCATACTTTGATTCATATGATATTTGAAAAATTAAGGTTGATTGATGAAGGATGGTGTATGTTACTTCAGATCTGAGGTATAGTAGATCATTTTGGTTGATCCTTTGATCAAAAAGGAGGCAAACTGTGAAGTCATTTTCAAATATAGGACTATGAGAATTAAACAGACAGAGAAAAGGCACAGCTGTCCATTCTTGGGTCAAATTGCACCTCTCTCAGTCTTTCCACTTGGCTGCTGCCAGGGGGAGCAGGCTTTAAAGTATGGGAAGAGTTCTGCGTGTTGTGACTTGGGCTAAGGCTTTCTGCTGTGCAAGAACCCTTATCTGGACGGGGTGAGAGGTTTAACAAGGCATGCAGACAACTCTTCTACCGACTTGATGTGGCATTTCACTGTGTCAACACTGGTACTTTGATATGTAACTGTTGTGTCCTTGATCAATCAGGTTTGTGTTTGCCAATAAATCTTTTTGCATAAGACATCCATACCTCCTGGAGTTTCTGAATAGACAAGCTTTATTCTATAACATAGATTTTTCCAAGATACTTCCACATTTTATGTTTAGGAACACCGATATTATCATTAAAAAAATCTTTCAAATGGGAATTTTATGGTGGCCCTGGGAGCTTAATGTACTGCAACTCTTGAACAGCTGTTCATGTGCATTCATTCATTGTTAATCGACTTTAAAAGGCAACAGCTTCCCCCCTCATGCACACAAACATTAGGAACAGGTAAAACCCCCCCACACACCCCACGCCCCACCAACACACACACACACACACACACACACACACACACACACACACACACACACACACACACACACACACACACACACACACACACAGACACACACATACATGCACACACTGATACATGCACACACTGATAACCTAGACAGATACATATCGGACAAACAGATGGAGACAAAGAAATCTGCACTGATACTCATAGGTCACACATACAAGCTCACCACACCTACACACATCTTGTTGTGTTTGTTGCTGTTTCCATGGCTACTGCTCTTTGATCCTGAATCCAGCATCTTTGTTTTCACCTGAGAATGAAGATGATTAGATTAGTGCTGGAGTATCTTCTCAGCCATTTTCCTCACATTGGAGTTGATGTGTGTTCATTGTGCTCATTACAGTAAATGCTGCTCCAAATTGTTAAGGATGTTAACTTGCATACCCTCATCCTGTTTAAGTTGGAAACACATTAAACTGCTGAAGAAAATTACAAAAACAAAATACAAACCTTTAGTAACCCCAATAAAAAGGGGTCTTATTTCTTTGGTTTGCTGTTTCAAAGGCTTCTCTATTCTGCCAAGTACAAACTTCCGCTGTAAACAGTGCAAAGTCACATTTCTTATGATTTTGAGGCTGCAGGATGTAATGAATACACCAGGAGCATGTGTACTAACCTGTATGCATGCTGTAGGTAAGTCTTACATAGAAATTTAAAACTTTCAGAATCCACCTTTTGGTTTTCATTATAATACTTTATCAGCTATGTTCAGTGTAAAAAGGTTGGTGCAAAGGATAATAAGACGGTACAGATAATAGATGGATGCAGGTCTTATTTTCAAGAGGGTGATGCATTGATACAAAATTTTAACCAAAAAAGCGGTTTGACAGAACACTTGTTGAACCGAAGTTCCACTTATTTGCTTTTTCTGGAGCATTCTTCATGAGTGGATGTGGTTTGTTCAGATGCCATAGAGATTAAATGTGTTGACATGATGTAAGATAATTCCTTGGTAACTTAACTTTACTAATCTTTAAAGTAAGAGACCTTGAGAACAGAAGTATCAAACAGCCAACTTGGGATCTTTATTGAAGATGCGATAAACACGACATACATAAACGAAGACTATTGAAAACAGCTCCTGCCTCAGTCTCTCTCTAGGCTATATATACCACTGGCTTGGCATACAGGTGGCCTCTGGCCTTTCCGGTGTGTGCCAGGTAGAAGTGACCAGCACTTCTAAAATTAGACTGTTTCACAATACTGTCTTTAAACCATCCTTTTAAGGATATGGACATGTCACAACAAACCTGTGCATGTCCACATTGATGCATGTGTTGACCTTTGTGGTTGTCGTCTCCTCTTTACCACGACTCACAAAATATGCCACTACAATGACATCTCAAATTGACATTGGTGTGACTGAGTAAATTCCATCCACTGACAAAAACCATGTGATATAGTTGAAAACTCAGGAAAAGTAAGAGGAGCTTTGTTTGTGTGTATTTTTTGTTTGTCAAACTTTTTCCAAGGTCAAGATTCAATGGCTCAGCGGAGTATTGACTTCAATTTGACTCCAGGATGCTACAGACCAGCACAGTCTGAAAACTTTGTGAGAAGAGGTTACCACAACAAAAACCCCAAGGCTGCAGAAATATTACTGCAGATGTAAAGGTTCAACAGTTCCTTGCATCCTTTGTATGTTTGCTAATTCTTCCACTTTTGTGTGGATACAGCAAACTGCAGAATACTTACCAGTTTGCACCTATCATGTAACTAGGAGGGTATCAAGACTGGAGTAACTGAGTGACCATTGATTAGTAATCTGAATAGTTTTCTACCTCAGACTTCTCATTTCTCATTCAGTTTGTTTGTCATAGGTGAGAAACAATCAGTCAATCAGTCAATCAATTTTTATTTATATAGAGCCAAATCACAACAAACGTTATATCAAGGCACTTTTCACATAGAGAAGGGTTTAGACCGTACTCTGTCATTTTAACTAGAATACAACTATTTCTGATATTATGCAATGTTATCCTACTGAACATTATTAATGAAGTCTGGTGATTTTATTTTAGAAATGTTTTAATTAAATCAGGGGTTCACACTTGGGTGCTTGGTCTCAAGTTTACATGGTTTACATACTGTCATTAGCTAGCATCTCTTTGCAAATAACACACTGTGACAATGGAGCATCATGACCAATCCATGAAAATCCAAACCTCAAGTAATCATACTCATTCAATTTTTTTCTCGCCCCAGACTCTGTGTCCTCTCTCACTCAATGTACTAAAATTGATCCATTTTGCCCCACACATAGCTGAAGTTAGCTAACCAGATGTTTACAGTTATTTTTTATGGTTTAGTTTTTTCTCTGGTACCCCCCAGGGGAGCTGAACACTTTGAAAACCGACGACTAATTATTTAACAAAAAAGGTTTTACTCAATTATGATCTGTTTTATTGTGTTATGTTTCATTAGTGTATTGATTGCCTGACTGATTTAGTTAATTCTAGAATTTCTATTCTACCCACACCTTTTCAGTTTTTCTTTTCCCATTTCTTCCCCTCTTTGTATTTAATTCATTGTATTTATCTTTACTTCCTTACGATCCATCTTTCCAATATAATCTTTTCTTTCATGTCACTTTGTTGCATTGGTGCGGTTATGTCATTACATTATTTTTTACAGTGTTGACCCCATTCCTACTGTGTTTTGAATGTGTATTGTACTCGGTCTGACATAATGTATGTTGTCACCTTCATATATGTCATACTCACTTTCATTACATCATCTCTTCTCATTTTTAGTTTTCACGCTCTTCATATTTCATCCAGTCATGTGGCTGCTGATGTTACTTGATACTTTATGTTCTTTGATAAATTCACTCATTCTCTTTCTTGTTTACTCCTGCTGCTTCATTACGCCTCAGAGTTACTGTTGTTGTGGCAGTGCTGCCAGTCGTGGCAATTAAACTAGTTCATAATATGAATTTTAATGGAGAGATATTTCATGAGCCATTTGTTTATATTACTTCAACTCTGACAAATCATGAACTTGGCCTGCAAGATTTCCCTAACTAATTGGACTAAATGTTACCCTCGGCGATACATTTTTGGATTAGCAGAGCCTCGGAGGAGACACTATGACATACGCTTGGATTTATGTTATTTGTGTTTCTCTAATTGGGAGTAAACCTGGTCAAAGTCTTTTAACGTGCTTCTTGAACTCTTGAGTGCTTACATCTGGGTGTAATCTGTTATTTTTTCTTTGAGGGCAATAATCAGAGGAAAGCAATGAAACCAGAGAAAGAGAGAAAGGGGGAGAGAGCTGGAGAAACAAGACCAAGACACAGAGTGAGAGAAACTGAAGGAGAGAAACAGTTCAAAAAGCCAGAGAGAGAAATAACATGAAATGGAGCAAATGAACTCTGAGAGGGAAATGACTTCAAATATATGTTTTGAGTTTGGCACTTTACTGTAATTATTTATTATTTCTGCTGCATTTTTGCTCTCCAGAAATATGACTAGAACATACAGCAGCAACACTATCTAAACTAAATACAGGTAGATAGATAAACAGAATGAAAGAGAGAAGAGACAGTTAAGGGAATTTGATATCTAGAAAAAGTTGCACCTGCAGCTGCTCATAAATGTAATCATTTAATGTTTCACCTGTTTCATGTGTAACATATTCTGTCATTTTGTTCATTTTTCCATTCAGTTCAAGGAGTATAAATGTACAGTAGAGACTCGTTCTGTGTCTGTCTTGTAAACTAAGGGGTCACAAGTCTGCCTGAGGTCCACACAACATGAGTAGCAATAGAACAAACAGAAATTCAAAAGCACATTGGTCAATATAACTTTAACAAGCCAAATACAGAGATCAGAAAACAAGTGAAATAACTCTACATCTGAAAAGGTAGACAATACAAACTTACAATACAAATAAAAACAAAACTGTTAAGACAGAAATGTAATTTAAAATATAAAAACGACTTGATTGCCTTCTTTTGGATTTAATCCCTTTGGAGAAACCAAAAGAAGTTAGCATTCATTGTTGGTGAAGTAAAAAGTCTTTTAAAACATTTTCAACCCATGACTCCACACATCTGCATTTTGAGAAAATCTGAATTTCATTTAAGTGACAAAGGTTATCATCACAGTTATGAGCCCCAATTACATTTTTAGGCTGACAAGGTGATTGTTTTTTTTTTTTTTAGATATTTACAAGATTTTTTAAATATTTCCCCAAATATTGGTTAAAAGTGTAGATTTGATACACATTTGATTTGTGCTTTACAGTAAAGGTCCTCAACCATCCATGTGGCCTCTGTTGATGGCAACTAGACCCACCACAAACAAGCTGAGCAATTACAGCCTGATTCCAAGTGTAAAATTATTGCATCAAAATGATCCAGAGAGTGAGAATGACGCTGAGAAGCAGTAACTTTTCTAATATGTTAGTTCGTTTGATTTGCCAGCTGGTTGCTGGGATACTGTTGTAAACTAATCTCTCTAGTATCTGGAAAGGATACGATAAACCCATTGGCTGGGTGGTCAGGAAACTTCCCCAAGCAGATATCAGATATTTGATTAATGGGGCAGAAATCTTATTTCATCTCATCACTTCCATCTTGAAATTACAGTGAATGACTAAATAGACTCTCGCTTGTATCCTTTTCCCTTCTGTGTCTGTGTCTCTCTGTGTTTCTGTGCAGTATGCTTTCAATCTTTCTCTAATAACAGTGTTTTTTTCATTGGCTCACTGTCTGGCTTCTTTGTTATGTGTATCCTTGCCAATAATATTACAGATTGCAGAGTGAGGTATAAGCATTAATGATTCCAGTAAAGTTTTACACAGTTTCTGGAAGTCTCTAGTTTACTGAGCAGCCTTATTTTATTGCATGAACCCATAGTTATTAAAACCTGAAAATTCTGACCACGGGCAATTTGGAAATGTAGTAAGGACCACTTCTCAAGTAATCATCATTCATCTTAGTAGGTATTCACTTTTTCTCTATCAATCCGCCTGATAGAGAATGGCTGAATAACCCTGATCCTGCCGCCTGTGACAGAAATGGACATCAAGTTAACAACAATGGGATCCAGCTGTACACTGGATTAGGCTTTTTTCAGAAAATATCCCAAAAGTATTGTTGGTCGATGTTTCTTTCAGTTCAAGCCAAATGTACATCATTTGAATATTTCAAACTTTGGCAACTGGTGGCAGTATAAACAATGACATTGTAATGGACAGCACTGTGATACTGATAGATGGAAACAAAGTTAATGAGACCTGGAACAATAATGCAAGCTAAGAAACAGATTACACTGAAAAGACAGAACATAAAACAGAACAATGCAGGCAATCATATAGAACAAAATAAAATCAGAAAACACATTAAATAACACTGTGAGGAAGAGATGTGTGTTTGAATGTGCACTGTGTGTGTGCATGGTGTGTTAGCAGGTGGTGTGTGTGCATGTGGGGGTGTTCGGTTTGACTTTTCATTATTTAAAATGGATGTTAAGCAGAAACATTCCACATCCTATGTGGTCTATATCACTCAGCACACAGAGAATTAGACACAATTTTGTGTCTACACGCTGAGAGCATGTGTGAGTGTGATTGTGTGTATGATGATGTGTGTGTTGGCTAAAATATGTTTTTGCATCTCTGTTTTCATATGTGTTTGTTTGTGTGTATGTGTATGCAAGCATTTATGGAGGCCTTAGCTTCATTTGTGCGTGTGTGTCTGTGTGAGTCTCTGTACATTCAGAGAGATACAGCGTGTTGATAAAGCTTTGAAAATGAGCCAAAAATCGGCTGTTTTCATCATTTCAGCTACGATGGAAACATCATTAGTCATCCAGACATCAGCGCACATTAAATCTTCCTCTGGGAGAGGCAGGCAGAGGAGCCATCATTCTTAAAAAACATTTTCTTGTACAAATGTTATGACAACCATGTCATTTTCTGCATATTTTTAATACCACAAGAAGTCTTAAATATTCCATCTTGGGGAAGATAATCTGTTGGTGTGAGTTTTTGACAAAGTGCCAAAATGTACAATAGCTTTGACCTTTCTTGCTGTACAGCTGTCCTGCCTCTCTTTTCACCTTTCCCATTCCAACCCTTCTCTCTGTTTTTTACTCCTCTCTTTCCTCCCAGTATTGTCTGCCTCTGCCTCTCTGATAACTTTCTCCCTCTCTTGTGTTTCCTTTCCTGTTTTTCTCTTCCATCTTCTACATCTTAACCTTTTTCACTCTTTTCTTGCTTTATCTACCATGCCTGACTTACTCTTTTGACCGCTGCCCCACCCTTCATCCATCTCCTTCCTCTTCTTCTTCTCCTTCCATCCTTCCCTCCCCCCTCTACCCACACTCCTCCTGTTGTAGAATCATAAAACTGCAATAATTTGTTTTTTGCAACCAGTCTCAGGCAACTCAAATCACAGAGACAAAAACAAGGAGGGGGGTGGATAAAAAGTGGAAAAGATTCAGGGAGAAAGTTAGCAAATGAAACTTAGAGAGAAAAATGGGGATTGAAATAAAGAAGAAGGCTACGATGAGCATGAGGCATGAAGATGAAGTTAAAATTAAATAAACAGTGAGAAAAATGTAGGAATAAGCAGTGTCAGAACAGAAAGTAATGATATGAAGTAATAATGTAATGATGATTTCTGAATGAAAAGGGGAATATGATTGTTAAAATCACAGACATAACAGATATTTAGAAAAAGGAAAGAGAAGTAAGCAAAAATGAGAGATGAAGCATAAACTAAGTAACAGAGAAAAGTGAAAAGCTTTTCCATTGTGGTAATCTGAGGAGTTGATTGAGAGAATTTCATGACATTGGTGTAATTTTAGCCTCTGCGACCTCCCTAAGCACCTAACAGGGAAATGACCGCCACACGCTGAGTAATTTGTGCCAATTAGCTACCACGGCAACTACTGATGTAGGGGTTTCAGCTGTCCTTTAATCAGGCTTCAGGCAACTTATCAGGTAATTCTGAAAAATGTGAGAATGTATTTACACACATAGACACATACAAACAAAGAGACTGCTATGACGTATCTCATGATGACCCTCACTCAAGCAAAGCAGGCCAAAAAAACAGGATTTCTAAAGCATACTGTATACATGTACTTTATTACTGTTTTCTAGGGTACATTTTTGGGTCTTACTTTTTTGGTTTTGATCACTGTATGAACACCATTCTCACCAAAGTAACTGCTAACATGACAAAAAATATTGCAACAAAGTCAAACAGAGAAAAAAAACTTTATTTGTGAACCTAAATGCTATAATCTATCATTGTAAAAACTGTGCGTTCACTGATTTAAGTTCGCAGTTAATCAATTATCTAACATCTGGGTTCTTTAAAACTTATATGATAATCTCTTACCGTCTTTTATCTTCCATTATCTTTCTGTTCTCTCTATATTGCCTTCTAGTATTCTGCTTTTGTATGTCTGTCAAAGCACTTTAAACTCTGTTTTTAAAGGTGCTATCGAGTTATTATTATCACCATTATCTGACTGCTCGTGTTCCTCTTCTTGATTTATTTTAAGCAATCTGCTGTGTTCATAGAGTTCTGTGTTCACCCTGCAGGTGAGAATGTTATTATTACTGAAAGTTCAGTTAGGTCATCCACATGTGATGCTCTGGAATAAATCTTTGACACAGACTATCCTGAACTCACCACCACACTGGCAGGGCTGCATGGATTTCACAATATTGATGAATAAACAAAAGAGAATCATGAAACCACCCATAATGCTGGTGTAAAAGAGAGTGTAGGGGGCAGGTAATGTGCTGAGAGCATTGAGGAGTAACCATTTTGATAAGCACACTGCTTCATGTGTCATGACCCATTAGGTAATGAAATAGATTTAGGGCATGAATGTTTGGACAATATATGGAACATGTGACTTCTTCCGCTCATGTGTTAATCACTGTCATGCTCCATACATAATTGGTTATGAGATAAAAAGATCCATGCTGTATGAAACTGGAGTCACCTTTTTAAAGAAGGACTTGGGGAGTTTGTTGGCAGCTGAGTGGTTAAGCTGCATGCCACATAAAGACAGCGTCCCTGGTTCGGTTCCGGCAAAGGACCTTTGCTGCAGGTCATACCCCCCTCTATCTCGCCCTGATTCCTGTGGGAATCATGCCACTTATGCCACCCACAGTACAATAAAGGCAAAAAAGCCCATAAATAAATGAAAAGAGACTTAGAAATGTGTGTTGAAAACATGTTATTTCTAAATGATTAGAGAAAATCTGAAAACACTGGACACTGTTTCCTAAAACTCTTTCCAAACTCAAAACAATGTCAATCAAATCAATTAAACAGTTTTGAGTTGATGTCAGTCTACATCAACTCCTACGCTGTTTGGTAAGGTCTGCCTTCATGTTGGATTTTTATGGTGAAACTGCTGTGTTCCCTCACACCCAAAGGGAGACTGCTGTAAGGCATAACATTTGAACTGTTTTACTGTGCGCATTTCTCACCACTACCATTATTCAAAATGACAGTTAAAAATCTCTTGGTGCAGGTTTATTCTGTTACCAAGCGCTGTTACTGGCTCTTGTCCTCCTTCTGAAACCGGAAGGAACAGGGTTTATGGGAAACGTGGTATTCATTTTTGAAAAGGACAAAATATTACAAGTAGCACCTTTAATATATTTTATGAGCAGCCAACAACACCATTGTTCTTGCACTGTAAAGTCTACTCATGTGCTTTGTACCTGGAAGAACAGCGACTTAAATCCTCATACTCACAGTGGAAGTGTAATTCAAGAAAGAATGACAAGTGCTGTCACTGCTCTCAACATTGATATTGAGATGAGCCAGACAGGTAACCACCACCAGCTGCAGTGGAGCTGAATAGTCACTAGAAGAAGAGAACTGTGATTGTGGTTGTGTGATACGGAATTTGAAAAGAAGTTGCATGATCAGCAAGTGCTCCCTGAATAAATAAAGGTTAAAAATAAAGTCAACAGCCGCATGTTTCCACCTAGGCACTGACTCATCACTGCTGGGGTTGGTCATCCTTGTCAGCTCATCTGGTGTCTGGTGGCATGAAAGGATGGCAGTTGGATAACAGTTCAGCATTTTTGGCTGCAACATCCCTCCACATCTTCTGCTCCTGAGCTTTCCACATGGTTTTAATTTTCAGTGCAAGCCGCAATGTCAAAAATCACTACATCTCTGGAAGTCAGTGATCGCAAAAAAATCTGTTTTTTCATCTGTATTTAGGCTGCTTTTTGGCTTCCCATCCACTACTGACAGATATTTAAGGGATAGAAAAAGGGAAAGAAACAGAGACCCCTAAGGTATTTCCAGTCTGTCTTTATCTTCTCTCTGCTTCTGTCCATTGTGGTGGAGGGGAAGTGGTTTCTACAGTGTGGGCCATGTTGGCTACAAACGCCATAGACAGAGAGATAATTACACTGTCAGACTAAAATGCTTATGTGTGTGCATGCAGATGCATCCCTGCTAATCTCTTATTTGTTTCTGTAAAAGTGTTTTTCAAAAGTGTAACAGTTTTCGCAATGAGCCAACAACATTTTTAAACCCTTTCAACCCATTTCTGACTCTGGCCTTTGCAGTGTTTCACACAGACATACTCTTTGGCTAAATCCCAAATGTCTGGACCCAACAGGGAGATTTCTGATTCTGAACCGCACTCTTGCTAAACCTAGGAAGGGTGGGAGCTGTTCCTTAGAAGAAATAGCAACTCCAAGATGGCTCCCATGAGAAATTCTGTAGCTCTACATAAATTCTGCAGCTTTTCAACACATGACAGTCAGTGTTTGACCACACTGGGTGGCACTATAACTTTCAGAAGACAGTTGTCAAGAAAAATCATGTGTCTCATTGCAGCCCTCTTTGAACAATTTGATCACATGGAATCCTTTGGTTGCACATCTTCCTTAATATCAAACCTGTGCAGTAACCAAATAAACAATGTAAGAATGAAAAGAATATGATGTTGAAATGATCAATAAATGCTGTCATTCACCATAAATACATTGATACATTAAAGGACTGGAGAAAAGAAGGATCTAATGCTGTCTTCCCTTGGCAGTTACACTGAAGTACCTTTGAACTTAAGGATTTTATAGTGATGCAGTGTGACAGTTTAGTGGCCAACAGATGGCGGTGCAGTGAACTGCATAAACATGTGTGAACATGATGTGGGAGGTCCTGCTGTAAGGAGCAATGAGCATACTCTTCAAAAAATAGACAGTGAAGGGTTCATTTGTCCACTTTAAAATTTTGATTTCTGTTTGTTCTGATTGGGTTCATGGAAATATATATAAAAATATATTGGCAAACTTTTCCAGTAATAAAATTCAATTAATGATAATTAATGATTTGTGACAATAAAAAAAACAGCTTAATCTCTCAAAAGATTTTGCATTGATACAATTATACCCTCAACAAAGCACAGCTAAGGTGCATGATGTTTCACCTTTTGATATTGATCTTGAGGTCTATTGCAATCTAACAATAAGATCAAAGTCAACCTGGTTGATTACATTTTTCCTTATAACCTGAAATATGTCTCAAGCAACACCATAGTTTTGGTGTAGAGCCCTGAATAACAAAAGCAGTGTTATTATTGTTATTCCGCCTAAAAGGGTCAGTGACTTGTCTTACCCAGGTCGCAGAATAAAAAGGCTTTGAAAGGTCTGATCTCAGCCATCATTTGTGTATCTAACTCTCAGAAAAGCATCTTTTCTGCCAAGCAGCACTTGGTCACAAAGATTTAACCAGCCAGCCCTAAACAATGGGCTCCTGTCAGCTTGATCAAACACTGGTAGGAAAACACAGAGTGGGTCCTTTCAGGCCTTACAGGCAGAGCACATTTAGTGAGTACAAGCATTACACACACACACACACACACACACACACACACACACACACACACACACACACACACACACACACACACACACACACACACACACACACACACGCACACACACACACACACACACGCATACACATCTCTATATCAGGTATGCATCAGCTAAGCATGCATGCTTTCAATTCAAAACACACATGCACACACACACTCAAGTGCCGCTGGTGTTGCTGTTTCCCCTCTAATCCTTCTTTCACTGATGTAGAAATGGCTTCAGAGGTTTGCCCCTGATAGAGGGGCTCCCGGCTGTTTAGGCTCTCTGTCTGATCCAGCCAGACCAGAGCCATAGTTCACATTAGGGTTAGGCAAATCTGTCTAACAGAACAAACAAAATTCCAGGAATTCAAGCCCTGACTACAGTTTTCTGGCTTGAAGATTATCAATAAAGGAAAAAGTATGATTCGACACAGGCATATCACGTGAGTTATTAATGTTTTATTAACATCAGCCCATAATGTGAATTTCTTTTTATATGACTAAATTATCTTATCCAATCTATTGAGATATAACTGAGGGTGAGTGAACCATTACAGCACATTCTGAGTTGGAAAAATTTGGATCATATTTGTGGGAAATATTTTAAAACATTTAAACAACTTTCAAAGTTACACAAGCTTTTCCTGACTCCTGACACATGTGGTGCTAGAACAGCAGTAACATGAGGATGGATGGCAATCCCTCCATATCAGCCTAGACTGTGTGCACTATGGACTGGCATAGATCAGCATACTGAAATTACTATAGGGGAAGGTTGCCTATCACAACAGAAAATCATGGTACTATGAAATTATGAGATCTGACTAATTCAATACAGGAGCATGGCTAACCTTGGCAGGACAGAAAATGAATGCTGTTTATACAGAAAAATAAATCAAGTGGTGGGTTAGCCAAGCTTACATGGAAAAGAGAAAGGCCAAATGTGCCTGGTTGTTACAAAAAGAGAAAGCAGTTGCACAACATGCAATGTCCACAGGTTAAATAATAGGCCAACATGACACATCAGTATAAATGTTTTGTATAAAATGTGCCAGATTAGCAAATTGATGAGGATTTTGCCAGGTCAGCCTCCTTCTCGGTCCAGCTGGCATCTTTTTCTCCCACCACCTCATCTTGTTGGTTGTTCAGCAGAATATGTACTTGAAAATGCTGAGTGACACAATGATCCCAGTTCTTCAGCGTCTGCCAACAATCTGAGCAACAAACTGTGACTGTCTAATTCAATGTAGCATAAACTGTCACACTCTCCGAGAGTGTTTATGCAATAACTTACTAGCCATTTGGCCCCTGTGCAAAATCTCACCAGTGGCTTATACAATGAATGGTTGAAGTGTGACAAAAAAAATGTTTTTAATTCATAAGTTCTTATCCATCACATATAATGTTTTCTTCTGTGTAGCCACAGTTATTTCAGATTTCAAAAACAATCTGATTTCTCTGGCTGACTGACTGGCACACCAGTAACAAACAGATGTTCTACCTTAAAGACTAAGTTCAAGTTCAAGTTTATTTATTTGTCATTCAAATTCCTAATCATACCTAAGAAACACATAATAACAATTAAAAAAACAATAAAGTAGCTGCAGTTTAAAAGATCAGTGCTATATAAAATAAAGTGCAATCAAGTGCCTGATAAAATCCTAATAAATAATTAATTAAGAGGTAGCTGTTGTGTAGATGTGAAAAAAGTGCCATTTAAGAGTCTTACGGCTTGTGGGAAGAAGTTGTTGCACATTCTGGTTGTTTTGCACTAACGGATCGATATCTCCTGCCAGACAGCAGGAGGTGGAACAGTCTATGATAGGGGTAGGAGGAGTCCCTCTCAATGCAGAGCTTTTTTCTGCATTTGTCTGTGAAGATGTCTCCAATGGCAGGGAATGAGACCCCAATGACCCTCTCTGCCATCTTCACCACCTGCTGCAGAGTCTTTCTGTCCGCTGTGCTGCAATGCAGAGACCCCACATTCCTCCATGAGCAAGCACTTGATGACAGTGGCGAGGAAAAACTTGACTTAAACTGGAAGAGACCTCAGGCACAACTGGGTTCTAGGTGGGCGATCATCTGACTTGACTGGTTGGGTGTGAGCGTGCTTGCATGCAGGGCTGTGTGACGCGTAGTGCAGTAGTCCTGTGGTAGTTGTGCTTGTAGTTAGTGGATGTTGCATGCTGCTTCTGCTTGCTACTCTGCTTTCAGCTACTGCCGCCGGCTAGCCCTCCTCGCGGTGGGTGAAAAGAGGAGCCGAGCGCATAAGTCTCCTTTTGCCGGTACAAAGCCTCTTCATCGCCAAGACCTCTACAGTGCCTTCCCGTGGCCACACTCGGATACTGGGACCATGAGGTTCCAGGCCAAACTGTAGGGGATCTCGGAGCAGCAGTGGGCCCCAGAGGCACGGCGCGCAGGCCCACCAACGTGTGGACACGCCCTGGCGCCTGCTGAACCACTGTCCCAGCTATGGGCAAATAGCATGGGCAGGAGGGGCTCATATCCGTGGATGGCAACCCACCTAGGAGAAGGACACTCTGAACTAAATCCGGGACTGCGAGGAGTTGTGCCCCACAGTCCTTAATCAGCATTGTAAAGCCAACCATGAAGAACAAAGTCATCCCAAACCCTATACTTCCAGCGGAGGGAGTCCGCAGGAGCAACGCAGCGGACGGTGGTGCTTGTCCTCCTTCTGGAGGACACCATGACGACAGGACCTCAAACCCTGGGAAACCAGGGAGGGTCTTGTCCGATTACAGCACCCTGCCCAATTCACTCATGCGCTGTCGGAGACCATTTGTAATGGGAACCTTCAACGCATGTACAGTGAGAGAAGAAGCTAGATTGGTGGAGCTAGCACACTGTGCTGAGGAGCGGGGAGTGGAGATCCTGGGAGGCCCAGGACGCAATAGGCGGCGTGGGGCTAATGCTGGGTTCTCGGGCGCGTAAGGCTCTCCGTCGGATTTTCCACCACACCGACAGGATCCTTATCGCAGAGTTCTCAGGCAACCCAGTAATAACAGTCATAGTCGTGTACCACCAACGTGGCCCCAACTGAGGAGACGGAGAAGTTCTTCGAGGACCTGGCAAAAGCCGTACGAGGTGTTCCAGCACACAACTTCCTGGTAATCCTGGGGGACTTTAACGCAAGGCTCGGACCAGAGGACACACCCTTCCCATACCACGACTCTACCAACCGCAATGGTGCATACCTCACTACCCTTCTCACGGAGCACGAACTACTGGCAGCGAACACCTTGTTCCAGAAAAGACAAGGCAAGAGATGGACCTTCCAGGATCGAGCCACACGTATGGTACGCCAACTGGACTACATACTTGTGAGGAGAAAGTGGAGGAACTCCATCCTTAATGCCGAACCATACAGCTCGTTCAGCTCGGTGGGTTCGGACCACCGTGTGGTGTGCATGAGGGTGCGACGCCTAGTCCCAAGATCCGGCACGATTGGAAGGCATTCTCAAACGATCCTGGCCTTCAAACCAGGTACACTGAGGAAGTCAGGAATCGTTTCCAGCAGCTGGACAAGGGTGCAGAGCCCAGCAGCGAATATATGAGATTTGCCGCTGCGAACGAGGAGGCAACCAGGATGTGTGTGCCCGTGTTGGACAGAGCCAGAACCTCCCTGAGGTCCAAGCATCCGGAGGTCGTAGCGGCACGAGGAAGTCTGGAGGAAGCACGCCTCAACTTTGAGCGTGAACCAACCCAGCAGAGAAGTGGGGAACTGAGAGACGCCAAGCAGCTTCTGTTCAGTACCTACGACAACATCAAGGGGGAGGAACTGATGGAGAAGGTGCGAAAGGTGCAGGCTGCGCAAAGCGAAAAACAGTATGGGGAAGCCTGGAGGGTCATCAACGAAAGGACTGGGCGGAAAAGGACAAAGGAGGGACAGGTTGAAGGTCACAGCCCTGAGGAGAGGATGCCAACCTGGTTCAACCACTTCCGAAGCCTTCTGGGCTCAACAGCAGATGGGGCCGGGGAAGAAATTCCACCAGTCCTCCAGAACCTAGACATCGATGATGGTCCATTCACTGTCACTGATCTAGCCCGGGCGAAAAGCCACAGTGAGAGCTGGAAAAAGTGCTGGGCCAGATGGCATACCCCCAGAGGTTTTAAAGAACTGTGACCTCGATGACATCATGCTGGAGTTTGCCAACCTAGCGCTACTGCAAAACAAACTGCCTGAAGTATGGTCTCTCTCCAACATCATCCCTGTGCCTAAATCAGGAGACCTCTCAAAGCCAGACAACTACCGGGGCATCAGCCTGACATGTATCACGGCAAAGATATACAACCGCATGATACTAAACAGGATCAGGAGCGCCATCGACCCTCACCTGAGGGAGAGCCAAAATGGCTTCCGCGAGGGGAGATCCACCACAGCCCAGATCCTGGCACTAAGGAGAATGATCGAGGAGGTGAAGAAGGATAACCTGACAGCTGTACTGTGCTTTATTGACTTCAAAAAGGCATTTGATTCGATCCACAGAGGCACGATGGTGAAGATCCTTAAGGCCTACGGTGTTCCTCCCAACCTACTCCGGGCTATTGAGACCATGCACGCAGGAACAAGGTCCAAGGTGGTTACCCCAGATGGCAACACTGAGGAGTTTGATATCCTGGCTGGAGTAATGCAAGGGGACACACTAGCCCCCTTCCTCTTCATCATAGTCCTGGATTACGCGCTCAGAAAAGCCATTAGTGGGCGGGAGCAGGACCTCGGCTTCACCCTAACCCCAAGGAGGTCAAAGCGACACCCTGCAGTTGTCCTGACAGACCTGAACTACACGGATGACATCAGCCTGCTCTCCAACAAAGTGGGGCAAGCACAGGAACTCCTGAACAGAGTGGAGCTGGAGTGCGCCAAGGTTGGCCTTAGGCTAAACGCCAAGAAAACAGAGGTCATCACCTACAACATCTCACCGGAGCATCAACCGTTGACAACAACTGGTGGCACTGTGCTGAAGGAAGTTGAGGATTTCAAGTATCTGGGCTCATGGGTCAACTCAACCGAGCAGGACCTAAAGGTGAGGAAGGCACTCGCATGGAGGGCCCTGAATGGCATGACCTGTGTATGGAACTCCAACTTCCCCCGTCAAATAAAACTCAGCTTCTTCTATGCAACGGTAGAGTCTGTTCTCCTCTACGGCAGCGAATGCTGGTGCCTGAAGCCAACCTTGCAGAAGTCTCTAGACGGGTGCTACACCAGAATGCTGCGTGCAGTACTTAACATCAGCAAGAGTACACATTTTACCAACAGTATCCTGTATGAAGGAATGCCAAGGGTTAGCGAGAAAGTAGCTGTCAGGAGAATGAGACTGGCGGGACACTGCCAAAGACACCAAGAGCTGCCAGCTAGCAAATTGGTACTATGGGAACCAACCCATGGGCATCGGTCTCGAGGACGTCCTACGCTAACATATGTGGATGTACTCAAGAAGGATGCAGGAGCGCAAAGTACCATTGAACTGGCCAGATGTATGGAAAATCGGGATGACTGGAAGCAACGATGGAGGGCTCGTCTGAGGACGACCTAGAGAGACACAGAGAAGCATTGCAAACAATCATTGCATGGCTCCCTGTTGTGTATAGGATCCAGTTTAAAATTCCATGAGTAATGCATGGTCAGGCTCCTGAAGCATATGTGGCTGATACATCACACTGTAAATATTGTTTTTATTTTCTGCATGTTCTGATTAACTTAATAATGTTATTAAAATTAGCTTGCTCTCTTGGGTCAAATATGCTCAACTTGCTGTCTGTCCCACACACCCACCTTAAGATCTGTGGTGATTGAGCATTAGAAGCCATCATAGTTTTGCACTTTTTAATCAATTGACATGGGTGGTCGATCTGTTATGATATTTCTTTTCGGTATCTTGCATTATGCCCTTGTAAAACACTTTGTGATTAATGTATACGGAAAATGCTAAAATACATTTTGCTTACTTAAGAGACAGTGATTGACATGTGACCAAACAAACACTGACTATGGCTCCACTTCAAGTTACCCATCAAAGTTATCTGTGGTTAGGAGGTCTTTGCCCAACTCATGTGCTATGCACGGCTCTGGTGGAGCTTATCTCATGTATTTATCCAGCGCTGATGCACTGTAGCTCTGCCTGGAAGCTGTAGCCTAGTCAGGAATTCAGAGTTGTGACAAGGTTTACGTTGGCTGGACCGCCTGAAACTGGAGCTGAGCGCCGCAATGCAGTCAAATAAATCATCTAAAGAGAGGGATGGCACAGAGAAAGACAAACAAATAGATTTTTTACAAAACAGTGTTTCCAGCAATGTTTTCTTTGGCAAGAGACAAAGTGAAAGAGAGAGGAGCAGAGAAAGGCATTGACACAGAAAGATAGGGTCCACAGATGGTAAATGCATGTCAGGTACTCTTGTCAGTGAATTTATAGCAGAGTTTACATGAAGATTGCAATCCTCAGTGTCATTATGTGGTCAGCGGTTTCAATCATACCCCAAACTGTATAGTACCATGATGTGAGACAGCCAGTCGTTCACTATGTTTAAACAACGGCTGATTTTGTAGGAATCATCAGCTGACAGAGGTCCAGGGCAAGAGAGAAAATGACACACAAACGACTGATAGAAGAGATACTCAGCTTTAGAGAGCTAAACAGAAGAGTGAGGATAGGAGAGAGCTGAATATGCTGATGTGACATTTATAAAATGTAACTAGCATTTTTGATTGTGCAAGAGGTAGATCACAGGAGAGATGAGGATGGAGCGAAAGTTTATGTAAGAACTGTAGGAGAGGGAGAGAGATATGAGGATGACAGAGAAAATGAAAAAGAGACGCAAAGAGACACAGATAAGGAGAGAAGTGAATAATTGTCAATGACAGAGCAGGACCCAGGAGGCCGTTGTAACAATACCAGGTCTGATTAGAGCAAATTACTCCTCTCTCTTCCAATCAGTTTCAGCATGTTCCCTCTAGACACTGACCATCATATTCTCAATACAGGACTTAGAGATGCTCTCCACCTCCTCAGCAATTGTTGTCAGCATGTTGATATGAACAATATTAGATTTTTCCAGTGAAGCTGCTCGGTGGCAAAAAGAATCAGGGAATTTTCAGTTCTGCATTATTAGTCCAGTTGACTCAGACACAGGTTTGTTTTCCCCCTTTGGTGCGATTTGTTGGTTTGAAAAGAACAATTGTACTTTTGTTTGGACCAAAACAGCAGTACCAAGACCCTTTGAGGATGTGGTCTGAGTATGCTCCCAAATAAACTCTGGAGTGGTTCGTTTGTGGAGGGAATGTGATCCAAACTCAATTCGACCCAGCTACTAGGTGTGTTCTTCAAGTCATCTGACCAATAAACACAGTGCATGTTTTCACGTGGCTCTTAGTGATGCATTTTAGTTTGCTTGGATTTTTCTGTGTGAAAAGAAATGAGCCAAAGGGAAAACAACTCATCCACTGATTCAGACCAGAGCAATTTAACTATACGTTTTGAAAACATACACTAAAACGTACATTGGTTTAGATTAAACCTGAAAATACTCAGACTGACTAAAATGATTTTAATCATGTCTTTAGTTGAAGGGTTGCACAAAACATTATCTGTTAGTAATCATCAGGATCCACAATGAACTGATATTTAGATAATTGGATATTTATTTAGGTCATTACATCTTGTGCATATTCATTCATTGCCCGTGGCTGTATTGCATTTGCGCTGTCCAGTTAGTCTTCAACAGTGTTTAAACAAACGCTGATTTTGTAGGAAACATCCACTGATGAGGGTCCAGAGAGACACAGATAGATAGTCTGACCAGACCGTTTCCAAATGTAGTTCACTCCACACCCAATTTGGAAGTGATCTGACTTTCTCGTACTGATATAATCCAGCCTCAATGTGCATTGACCCTGTTTAAACAAAGCAAGAGCCGGAAAAAGTAATTAGGTCGCATAATTAAATAAATAAAGCCAAGGGAAACAGTGAACAGGTGTTCTCAGGCCATGAGTGGATACGCAGATATGTGACTCTATGAAATCTAACCCATCTGGTCATATCCTGAAAATATAAAGTTGCAAACATTAGGTCTTCAACAACAATATTTCACTGTCCAGTTTTTTTTTATTCATGGAATATCTGAATAGGGGCTTTAAGATTGAATTTGCATGTTTTCTCTGCTGGTAATCTATTGCTAGTGATTACTTGAAACTTCAGAGATTATATATAGTTTGCTGGTTTATGTGAATGTATGACTGTTTTGACTGAGACTAATTTCACAATTACAAGGATCACAGAGTAGTCTCCATTCATATTTTAATCATATCATTATACTTTCTACCTCTGT
Source organism: Scomber scombrus (assembly GCF_963691925.1). Taxonomy (NCBI): domain Eukaryota; kingdom Metazoa; phylum Chordata; class Actinopteri; order Scombriformes; family Scombridae; genus Scomber; species Scomber scombrus. The sequence goes on from NC_084978.1 coordinate 9,781,066, forward strand.
TCCTGTTTTGTTCATGCCTCCTCGTTAATCTTTTCTTCAACCCTAAAACACATATTTCCCTATCCCCCTCTCTTTGTTCTTTTTTTCCTCCTTAGTTTTTGCTTTCTCTTTGACTTCCTTTCATTCCTCTAGAATATAAAGTAATACTAGGTCTGCAGTTCGCAAAACTGTGTCACCACAGGCTGTTCTGGAGCTTTTAACCAAATCACATGATCCTCCTCAGTAGATGGTGTTTGCCCAGCAGTCATAGAAAAAGAATAGGAGTGAAATTTTACTTTCAAAGCAAACTTAGCCATGAACCTGTATACAACTGCCATTACAGGTTTGTAATATTAAACCACTTTTAACTGACATATTTATTCAATGAGATGAATTACTGAGGTTTAAATAACATACTTAAAGGAAATCAGGCTTGATCTCTGAAGCTCTAATGTTCTATTTGGCTAAATCGTTGACCCTCTGACACGGAGAGAGCAGAGGTCGGCTCACCTGTAACCCCTGATTGTCTCATTCCAAGACCTCTCTGACCAAGAGGAAGGATGGTAACAATCAAAGATAAAGTATTATAAGTACTGAACTTGGAAAGAAAACTTTTATCTCTGAACAATTTAAAAAGTTTCATCTGATCACTTTAATGCTATTTAAATCAATGTGCTTTTATGTTAATTTATTATTGAAACTCTGTGTTGTAGATTCTTGGCCAGGTCTTCCTTGTAAAAGAGGACTTTAATCTCAATTGGACAAACCTGGTTAAATGACAACATTCTCGTCTTCTCCAAAATTACAAGTATACAATATAGTTTATTCTTGCTCTGTAATAGTTTATCTTACCAAGATAAGTACAATGCATGGACTAGATTTTCAACAACCATGGTATTCCTTAAAGTTGTAAATTTCAGTTTTGTGATTATTCAGGAAATAATAATAGTAATGATAATAATAATAATAATAATAATAATAATAATAATAATAATAATAATAATAATAATAATAATAATAATGAGTAAGAAGAAATAAGTAAAAAAACCCTGTCTTAAATAATGATTACAACACTAGTTACTACTGTGTGTGTGTGTGTGTGTGTGTGTGTGTGTGTGTGTGTGTGTGTGTGTGTGTGTGTGTGTGTGTGTGTGTGTGTGTGTGTTTAGCTGCATTCATGTTTTTTTCTTGCACATTGTTCTGACATTGTTACCACAATAGGCACATTCGAAACGCCTTAAACTTTGTACATTCTGCTCATTTAAACATCATTACATGTGTGTAGGCAATAAAAGTTAATAGAAAGTGTGATTAACTCAGTGTGCAGTAGTACACTGGCTGTGGTTTGAGTCTGACTGTGCTCCCACTGCTGTAAACTCAATTCAAGGTCATGAATTGCAGGCAGCGCTCTGAGGAATCTGGATGTGGGTTACGAGTCTGAGCAGTAACTGAAAACAAGATATCCATTTATTTGGAATTTTATTCTTTCATTTTAGAAACTGAGAAATAAGTTCCTCTAGTCATTAGTTGACAAAATAATCACACAATCCCCAACATCACTTTCGCTAACATTTTTCCTCATTAAAATGCTCTGTCACTAAGTTCAACAATCCTTTTACTGCCTCATTCTATTAAATACAACATTATTACCATACACAGTACAGTATTTTAATGTTGTCTTCTCATAAAATAATATACTAGAGTCATACAGTATAGGTTTCTGAGCTTCCTCTGGTCTTAAAATACATTAAGTTAAGCAAAGTTCAAGTAGGTAAAAAATAGAATCACTTCATTCTGCAAATGCTGTTTTAAATTCATTGTGTAAGCCGGGGTGGAAATGAGGCTTGCAACAGCTTCGGCCTCTGCTGTCGCAGGAGACTACCATGGAGCCAGGGTCCATTTACTGTTTCTTTTCCCTTTCTTTTCACGCCATTTCTACTCCTAACTCGAACCATTCCACCTTGGCTGCCAGCTACCAGAGAACAGAGGTCGTTAATTGTGCTGTAGATTGTAGGAACTCACTGCACACATGCACAGATGGAGGAATGGGTACACACAGACAGAGAAGTGCACGCAGGCACTCGCATACACCCACACACACACGGCTGAGTGATAGTAATTGAAATCCTAAGTGTTGGGTATCCAGGAGTGAAAGCAGGAAGAAAGTCTTAAAACTCAGCTCTCCTGAGCATCCTAAAACATTTTTATTGACGTTTATTGTGTGTTTGTCTTTGTGTGCATGTGTGTGTGTGTGTGTGTGTGCGTGTGTGTGTGTGTGTGTGTGTGTGTGTGTGTGTGTGTGTGTGTGTGTGTGTGTGTGTGTGTGTGTGTGTGTGTGTGTGTGTGTACATGAAAACAGGCTTATATATTTATTATTTTTTCCTGTGCAGTGTGTTCTGGCATTGTTGCGTGCATGACACCATTTGGTTGTAAAATATGTAGCAGAAGGGCTTAGTATTGTTTGAGGGCAAAAGAGAATGTTTCCCTGAGGATCATGGGATTGACTGAGGAGGCTGGCAGAGCGGCTAAATTACAGAGAACACTACACAGACCTCATCCTCGAGTGCAAAATCATTTTGAAAACAAATGATGTCGCAACATCTTGCATTTTATGAACCCACAGGCTTATGATTACCACACTAAGAAAGTGACCTGGAGTTCATTTATTAGAAAATGAAGAATGTTTTTCCCGCATGTCTTTCCACATTTCATTAGAAAAAAAAAGTTATTCATTCCTACAAAACACCAACAGCATGTAAAGATTTCTGAGAAGTACTCTGCGGCTATTTGACTATACAGTATATATATTACATGTGCAGACACAAATAGAGGCACAAAAGTGCAAGCACACTTTACAAAGTTTTCACAGATTTGCAGTTTCACACTCACAAACCCAGCAGGCTAAAATAGCGTTGCTCCACCAATCACAGCGCAGAGGTTTCAACGCTCACAGGGGAGCCAGCCAATTAGAGAGACCGGTAATGCAGCCCATATGAGCAGGGGCTTCTGGGTAGTCCCAGCAGGTGTCGTGTTGATAATGATCTGACACTCTTGTCGGCCACTAACCAGAAGCATACCTGACACAGAGGAGTGAGTTCAACAACAAACTCTTGAGTTGATGCATTTAGGAGCTGGTGTTACACTTGTCTTTCCAATGACATCTGATCATAAAGATTGTATTTTGTGGGACCACACAAGAACCAACAGCTAGAAGACTTTAATACTCGTTCTTATAGTAAGAAAGAACATCACAAGCATAATTAGGATCAGGAAATATTAAAGAGATTTTTAAATCCTTTACAATTATTTACAATGTGTTTCTAGCCAAAGTGTTTGGTTAAACAAAGTTTAAAGCAGCTATCCTACTGTTCAGTTCAGTTCAGATCTTTATAGTCCCTCGAGGGGAAATGTGATTTGCAGTAGAAGGCAAACACACAAATACAACATGCAAGAAGACATGGGATATTAATCACTGTTACAGCAAACAACCAAAAAAAAAAGAAAAAAGAAAAAAAGAAAAAAGCATCCTTTTATAAAAAGTACCAAAGCATTGGAGTTTTACCCATAATAAAGTTCTCCTGAGTAGTTATAGTGTAAATTAAATGCATTTATTGCAAAATAAACGTTTCCTTTGTCAATTCGACTTTGATAAAGAAAGACAATAAAGACAATAAAGATATGTTGCGACACCCTACTCAGTGATATGATGTTTTACATTTATCTCCCATGGCTGCATTTAATTAAATGTGCTGCCACATCGCTTCCTCCTGCGCTGTCTGCCTGTTTACATTTTATGTTCTACATGGTGTCTGTAAACATTGCTCTCTCCATTTTTTAATGGCGGAGAAAACAAATGTCTGCTATCACTTCCATGCAGCTGCAGTAATAACACGCACTGTTCTGGTGTTTATTTATAAAAAAAATATGAATTGTGTTTTTTTTTTCCTCAACATGGTTTTCTACATACGCTTTCCATTAAACACAAGGCAAAATAATATGTTCCTACCCGGTGGTTTTTGCCACACATGAAACAAGGAAATAATGAGTTTTTTGTTTAGATACTGTTTTCCCATCTTTTCCCACACTATTCCAGGGCTGTATACAAAGATATAACCTAGAAATCCTTATCTCAAATCTGCACTTCATTCAAATTTATTCAGAAATACATCCTGATGTGCTTAGTCCGCAAAATACATATTAAATTCATGTGTGCCATCAGATTCACTTAATCTCATGTGAAAAGGTTAGCTTACACATTGTGGATTGCAAAATGTAAATGTGTCATCCATTCACCATCTAAACAAAACTCAAAACAGGTCAGAAGTGTATCAACAGAGGATGCCAGTATGTGGTTATAAAACACCTGCCAAATATTAGCTGCAAAGACAAATTTGCACCAGATTTTTGAAGTAAAAATACCTACTAGATGCATTTTAAGGCATTCAACAAGGTTAAAGAGTCGTGTTGTTTTTCTCTATCACAAATAAGGTCCAGGTAGTAGCATCCAACTCAAAGTTTCATGTTAACTTTAATATTTTGTAATACACTAGTATAAATGTAGACCTCTATCCTCTTTTCAGAGGCTCGACAGGTGACCAATTGGGTAGAAAGACCATAGCAGCAAAAGCTGATTTCTGCTGTGTAACATTAGAAAGATCCGTCTTTGTCGAGCGTAAGAAAAAACAAGATCCCCTCCTAAGGTTACCATTCCACACCTTATCAGAAATTTCTATCTTTCTGAGTTATATGTAAGCAGGATTTTACACACATAAACACTATTACTTTCCCCGTGCTTCTCTGATATGTGTTTGGACATGGAAATACGATCACTTACATTCTGTCCCTGCAAACATCAACAGAAAAGATGTTATCCTGTGGCTGCCCTCCCAAGGCACAGATAACAAAGCCTGCTGCATTAAAAAGCCCTACAAATACCATTTAAAGACTTGTCTTTCACAAGGGCTACATGATGCCAAGTATATGTGAGTGTGTACTGCATGTGTGTGCAAGTGTTTGAGGTGTTTTATCATGTGAGAAAATGTTATATTTCAGACCTTTTTCTGCTCTTTTTTTTTCTTTTGATCCAGTCTAACCAGAAATATAGGTTGTGCTGAATTGCTTAACTGAAACAGGAGTGCATATGACAGTCAAATAAATGCTGGAGTATTTTGTGAGCATTTTAACGCAAGAGAAAAATACAAACAAACTACAGCTACGTTGCATTTTCCCTCAACAGCAGCCCTTAAAGATCTATCTATAGATGATGCCACACTACATTTAAAACGGCCCTTATCTGTAACCAGGGCCATATGATTGGGGGTGGGGGGGAGCATGGAGTAAGCTCTCTACATACAGCTTACTCCATGCTCTACCAATTATTTAGACAGAGTGGTGCTGCTGCAGGCAGATATATTTTTCCTACCCTAAAACTTTACCTTAATAACTTAATCTTAGTTAAAAACAGCCTGATGTATGTTACATTTATGGGTTATTTTTTGGGTATTATTTCTGTGCATTGTGGCTTGAACATTTTATTTCAGCATTAAATGCAGTTCGTGGCAGTTGTTTTGTTAACATTGTATACCAGGACACTTTAAACAGAGTTCAAGGTTTTAAATAAATGGACAGGCAAATTAAACCTAGGTAACCATAGAAACAATACTTTTCATGCTACTGTAATAATTAGCCTTACTTTAGCGTTTACTTAAAATATAATGAACATAACCATGTTGTTTATTTCTTTGGTACCTGTAAGTATAGTCATGGTATGAGCACCTTCATGCACTGTGGAGTGTTTAGGAATAGAAAGTAATACATTCTATGGTGGAAACGCCACTTCTTTGCCTCCACCTCATCCATTATTATTGTGTAGTAGGACACTTAGTATACGCACTAAGGCACTTCATGTTTACTGACTGGTGGTTTCATCTGAGGGAAGTTTGTTAAAGTCATCTATCCATGACATGACAGTTAGACCTCTAGCTGCGGTCGAAATCAAACACCCCCATCTTATCTCCACTTAAAGACCTCCTCCTCTTAACTCCTCTCTTTGATCTTGTTTGAACTGAAGGGAAAGTAAAGGGGGAAAGTGAGGTGAACAGGAGGATGAGAAGACTATTTTAAGCTAAAAAGGAAAGAAGACCTCTTAAGTTCATAGAAATAAAACAGATATAAACACCTGTGCGGTAGGTTTGGACACACAGGTCCAATGTTTGACATTAATTGCTTTCATTACTGTGTCTCCATATGGAAAAATATACTTGAGAAGAACATGCCAAACTTGATAGATCACACTCATTAGAAATCACTCTGTTTTGGGCCAATGGTAATGTACTGGAGTGAAAAGGTTAATATCTGAGGCTCAGTACATACAGCTTACTCCATGCTCTACCAATTATTTAGACAGAGTGGTGCTGCTGCAGGCAGATATATTTTTCCTACCCTAAAACTTTACCTTAATAACTTAATCTTAGTTTAAAAACAGCCTGATGTATGTTACATTTATGGGTTATTTTTTGGGTATTATTTCTGTGCATTGTGGCTTGAACATTTTATTTCAGCATTAAATGCAGTTTGTGGCAGTTGTTTTGTTAACATTGTATACCAGGACACTTTAAACAGAGTTCAAGGTTTTAAATAAATGGACAGGCAAATTAAACCTAGGTAACCATAGAAACAATACTTTTCATGCTACTGTAATAATTAGCCTTACTTTAGCGTTTACTTATAATATAATGAACATAACCATGTTGTTTATTTCTTTGGTACCTGTAAGTATAGTCATGGTATGAGCACCTTCATGCACTGTGGAGTGTTTAGGAATAGAAAATAATACATTCTATGGTGGAAACGCCACTTCTTTGCCTCCACCTCATCCATTATTATTGTGTAGTAGGACACTTAGTATACGCACTAAGGCACTTCATGTTTTTACTGGACAGAACAACAGCTCTGCCCAGACTATCATTAGCTTTGCATACTAAACATAAATGTATTATTTTATTAGGTGTACTCCCGCTCTCAGGTTTAATTTTCAGAGCTCCATATATACAATAATCACCACATTTCAATAAATATGAAAGTATTAACAGGACAGCCCTGTAGAAGTGCCGCAGCAGTCTGTCAGGCAGTCATTCATAAATTCATAGGCCGAAAATAGCCAATCAAATTTATGAAGTAAACTTATTGCCCAGATCCAGAAACCGCTAAATAATTATATACATATATTATATAATTTGCTTAATTTACAGATTGGTCAAGACGGGGCATACTATAGCCTACAAAACTTTTAGAGTGTCCACTGCTGGATGAGATGGCAAACATCAAAACAAAAAACATATTGTCTAATGTGCTACGGGTGACATTTTAAAATTCAAATGGTTTAATTATAGTTTGAATATGATTTGAAAAAAAGTGACAGCCCTAACACACACATACTGTATTCTCAGTGTAGCTGCAAGTGAACAGAGCAAAGGTCATTTAACACCTACATTCAACAATCACACAGCAAGATCAACTCTCTGTTCCATGTGATATGTATCGCATATTTATGTTTATACTTTTTTTAATGAAAAAATGTCCAGCCTACGAGTTGATGGCTTCATTCTTGGAAGTATGGTAATCAGTACTAAATTTAAACTTGATGATCTACCCTAAAACTCCCGTAATGCTTAATAAACTGAGGATATCAAACAGCTAAAGGGTATCGAGGGGAGTGGGAGGTCGGTTATTTTAAATGGAGTGGCACGTTGGTCTGGTTCTCTAAACAGTATAAGCCTACAGTGTATTGAAGTTGCAGGGCAGTACATTCTCCGATATAGCTAAAAGGTCGGTGAAATAATACTGAAATGAAACTATTCTTCATTTTTATTGGGGAACCGCAGGGCTTCCTTCAAGGACCTCTGATGGGTCCCCAGGCTCCATTCTGACAGTCACTGCAGCATAGCGATGAAACACATCCACCAGATGTGGCAGGACGGCTCTCTGCTGGCAGTTTTATCCATTCATATGAATCTAACAGTCTTAAAAGGGTCAATCCTATGTGTTAGGTTATCAACACAGTGAGTAGGGTTGATGGCTTTGTTCTACCAGGATCCTGGATTATACTGTAACTGAATACAGGTGGGAGTTCAGCACACAGACACATGTGACAGCAAGACAAACATACGTTTAAATACAAAGATGAGGAGCTACACACAGGGAGTTGAGGGTGAGGTGGCATTTTAAGCACATGCATACACACCTACCTTTGCTTTCACCCCACATCTGAAAGTAATTCTTGGTCTTTGTGTATGTGTGTGTGTGCGGTGGGAGGCCTGCCGGATTCCAGGGCAACCCCCCTCACCAGGATGGCGGAGGAAAGGAGGGCGGGTGGAGGTGGTGGAGGTGGGGAGGGTGGAGGTAGGTAAGCGTTTTGGGAAACGTGGAGGGAACAGCAATTAAAATCCCCTTTTCTCTGTCCTTTTGATGGAATTCCCGGCGGAGTCGACTCAAAGCGGGATTAATCACCAGCCCTCATCCCCCTGAAACCTACATCCCGCTCTCCCTCTTTTTTTTTCTCCTTCTTCTCTTTCTCTCTCTCTCTTTCTTTCTTTCTTTACAAGTGTGTGTCATTTCCTCATTAATATCCTGGGAAAGGAAATCGAGGGCCCGGGCAAGGCTATGTAAACTTTTTTTCCTCTAGACTCTGCTCTCGGCTTAAATAATTCTAACAAATGTTTAGTGAAACTGTAAATACCTGCCCTCTCTCTTCTCACTTCAGTAAACTAATCCAAAGATTATCACTGAATCTGTCTCAGTAGACATTCATGGCAAAGTTTACAATGTCATTTTAAATTTGACAATGATTTGTGTGTGTGAGGGTGAGTGTGTACAGTATGTGATAATGACTTGTTTGCTTGCACATTGGCCAAGCCTCTGACTCTTTCCCTTGTAGTCGAATGGCCTTGTTATCAACGTAAGCCATGCATTGTATTACAACCAGTAATTTAGTTTACATTGTGCTTGGGAAAGCACTAAATTACATGGGTTTCTGCTCAAAATGAATAGCCGGCAGCTTTGCAATTGAGACAAATGTCTTTGCTTTTGCTACTTGAGTCAGATTTTTTTGCTAACAGTGCTCTGAAACATATAATTTTGTCCCAAACTCCTGGCTTTTAAAAGCAAAGTACAGTGAAATCTAATAAGCCACTTTCAAAAGGGGTTTTCTCCTGCTCCATCAACGGAATGATCATTATTTAGCTTTTCCCACTCACTTTTGGATACAATTTCTAGCTTTTGCTCCTTTCGCACTCATTTCTCTCCATCTGTCTTTCACTCTCTTTCTCTAAAACAAACATCCCAACAACCCTCAGTGAAACACTGTTTGGATGTGCAAGCATTTCATCACTTCCATTAATTGAGTGTGTGACTCACAGACTTCTATTGATGTTTAATGGTATCAGTCATCTACTTTTGGCATGAGAAGAAGAGACCCTACTATTACGCAGCTTTACTTTCTTAATAACTTGCACATTGAGGAACAGCATTTTCATTCCGGGAACACAAATGAGTGCAACATCTGATGTTTCACATATATTATGCCTAATCTTTTTCATTCAATGCAGTTTCAGTCTCACCTTATCCATTATTAATATCAGTACAACATTAAAAAGACTTACATTTTGTTGCCAGTAATCATTGAAATACATGTCAGAGTTTTCCAGAAGTGTGAGTCATTCAACTGATCATCTACTTGGAAATGAGATCCAAAGATTAGGCGATCAACACCACTCAATAAAAATAAAACCCTTCCGTCCTGTGACCCCTTGTCAAAAAGGGTAAAATCCAAGTGTGAGTGTGCACTGACCCTCCTGTTTGACAGACTATTGAAGGGAACTCGATATACCCTGACCTAAATCAACACTTTACTTCCAATTCAAATTATTAGAAATGTATAAAAAATGTTAACTGGAAGAGTGTGTTGCTGATTTATGCTCATAATGTGTAGATCTAGACAATTTAGACAAGTAAATATTGGAGATGAAACAGGATTCCTGCAAAGTCTAGATGTTGGTGGTAAAGACAAGAGGTGGAAAATAGTGACAGCCAGCGGTGAGTTGTGATGGTAAGTCTTAATTCAGAATCACAAAAATAACCTTGTCTTATATTAATTGTATATATTTTCTCAGTTTCAGGCAACACAATATATGGGAGAGAAAAAAATTCCTTTAAGGTCAATTCGCACACAACTCAATATTACAGGTATTATTTTATTTGGTCATTCTGTTGTTCTGAATGATTAAATTAAAGTCTGCAATGTTAAAGTTAGATATCTATTTTACATTTTAACTACATGTTTGAAATGCTTGGCTGGCAGCGGAAAAAATACAGCTGCCAGGTTTCCAGCTCATTTACTTATGTAATTAAAAACATCACAAACCCATGGTGGGGATTACAGGGTGATTGATTACATAATTAAACATGACTGACATACAGTTATTTTCTAGTGCAGCATACACAAATACAAACTATGATATTTCTGTATTCAGGCAAAATATCCATCATCTCATAGACTGTAGATTTGACCTTTGGTGCAAAACTAACTCTTTTTGCCTCCCATATGTCCTATAATACCCAAAGTAAAATAAAGACAAATCCTTCAAAAAACAATAACAAATGACTATGAAAGACTGCTTTTATATTAATGCATCTTAAACTCTTTCAAAGTGCTCCAAAACATCTTAAATCTCCATGCATGAGAACTTACTCTTGCTGAAATCTCCCTCACGTGCTGCCTCAATTGTCTCTCATTTACTTTCTCAACTGAGCTCTATCCTCCTCATCCTCCCATCCATTCCTTCATCCCCCTCTCAGGCTTGTGTGTGTACTCTCTTTCTTATTCCTTCCTTCTGCATTCAATATTTTCATTTTTATTTTGCTTTATCTGATCTCCGCTATCCCTCCCTCAAGCTCTTTATCCCCTGTGAGGACTCCCTCCATCTGTCCATCCACGCTTCCAATCCTCCCTTAGCCTTTCTTCCTCTCACGTACAATCCAATTCATCTCCTTGTTTTATCCCCAGAAAGCCCCCCCATCTAGACGTTATCCAACCATCCACCCATCTCCCTGTATAGTGAAGTCCATGTTTATTCCTAAAGCTTTACTGACAAAACTGCTTTGTGAAAATTGTTTTAAAAATTAAGAAATTTCATATTTCCATTCATCCATCCACCTTTCCTTCAATCTCTCTATCTATCCATTCATTCATCCATCCATGTCTCCTCATTGTTTCACACTAAATATTTCCCCGCCTCAATGAGGGCAGGTGCTTTCCATTACATCCACACACATGTCCACATACAGTACGTGCACACACACAAACTTTGAAGTACAGGGCTTCATCTGATCCAAACCGCAGGAAGGGAGATGGCAGATAAGAGATAAGCTAACAGCGTGGAGCTGTGCATGTTCACTTGTGTCTGTGTCCTGCCATGGGAGCCTGACTCCTGGTGAGTCGGTGTTGCCTGTTACCAGCAGGCCGATGGCTTTGATGTTATGACTTCAGTGTCTTGGCCTTCGCTGAAGTAAAAAACACTGTAAATTACAGTATAGCTACCAAGATTTATTTCATTAGAACTCCGTCCGTCTCATATTTTTAAATAGAAACTGAAATCAAGCTGAATTTTATCAGGCCAGAAACCCCAAATATAATGTAAACCCCATGTGATTTTATGCATGCTTTAAGCAAAAGCTGCACCAATGGGTGGCTCCAATCAAATCCAAAATCCTGGAGGTTTTAGTTTCTATAATGCGGGAAAATCTTTCAGCTTTCAAAGACTGTCCTATGATCATGATTACAGCAAGATGGGGTATCGTATTTAGCAAAGTCATGACCTCCAATCTTTGAGGAACATAAGCCGGTCTCAAGTCTCAAGTCTTATAATAGCAGGTCTCAAGTTTCTAAGAACAAGTCACAAGTATTTATAAGCAAATTGCAAGTTAATTGCAAGTCTCCCAGGTAACTGAATGCTAATCATAAAAATGACACAACCTGTTAAATGTTTCTTTTCAACTTTTGTTGATAGTGATTTTTGAACATATCCAAGCTGTGTGACAATGCAAGGCCAACATCGAAACTTGAGATGTGTTTGCTTTTAAATTAAAAGTCTTTAAAGCTGCAGTTGGTAAGTCTTATAAAAGTAACGTTTTGTCATATTTGCTAAGACTGTCACTATGTAAAGACAGCATTACATGAAACTAGTAATCTGTAAAAAAAAAAAAAAAAACAGGCTCATATAGCCCCATCTATTGCTCCTACTGCAAATTGGCAAATTGCCAGAATCCAACACGACCGGACAACAAGAACCAATCAGATCCAGGATGGTGTCTGATGGAGTGTCTGACAGCTGTCAATCATTGCTCACGCACACAGCCCCCTCCCCCTTCCTCCTCAGCTCGGGAGAGCGGCTTCAGGAGCGTAGAGTAAGTAATGGTGCAGCAACAACCATCAGCGAAGACAAAACTACGATACCTCCGTTACCAACAACGGCATACATGGTTGCATGCCGTCGCACGCACGTCAGCCTCCTCTGGGGGAGGGACTTTGGAGGCAGAGCAGGAGTGCAGCGGAGAGGGAGGGGGAGGGATCTGAAAGTTGTACTTCTTCAAATTTGACGCTAAGTCCTCTCTCTCCTCAATGTTACCGACTGCAGCTTTAAAGTCCGTGTAAAGTAAGAATCAATATGTGTGCTGAGTTTGACATACCACAGAAAAGTGTGTTGTTAACCACCCTGCCAAATTTGAATGATTAAAAAAATCGCCAAATATATGAAATTAGGCTTCAAAGTTGTGTAAAAATCAACCTTTTTCTCTGCTCCCAAACGCTGTGGGAGTGCCCGCCGAGTCCGCTGAAACCCCGCCCCCTACCAAGTGTCACCTGTCAATCAAAGTCACCACCTCTACCAGAAACATGGACGCTAGGTCTGAGAGCTTTCTGCTGCTAACTCAGCTGCTAGCTCAGCGGCTAACTCGGCTGCTAGCTCGGCGGCTAACTCGGCAGCTAGCTCAGCGGCTAACTCAGCTAACTGTAGACTGTAGTAGTCGTAGTGTGCGCTGAATGTATTTATACCTCTACAGCAGCAGGGGCGGGTTTATGCTAAACACGGCAGTGATTTTCAGACCCGCCCATTAAATCCAGACACAGAAATCTTGAAACACAGTTTGTGAAGCCTAGCTCCACAATTCAAATCTAAATGGTTGAAATGCTTTTTACAACTTTTTTTGAAATACATTTATGACCTATTTAATGTGTTTAGAAGAAAATGTCTGAATTCACTTTACACAGTCTTTAAATGTTGTATTTTTAAGAACGGGGAAATCCATCTCATTAATGACACCTGTGGCCTCCTGCTTGCTTCCTCCTGTCATTGCCAGTGAAGTCTTTCTCCTAGTTTACAGTTTTCATAATTACACATAGACTGTATATAAAATGGATGTAACATCCGTGATGTCACCCATTGGTTTGTGGACTGCTGCTTCGAAGCCAATAGTTTCGGATCTGAGCAGCGCCATCTTAAAAATTTCCGGTGCATGCCGGAAAAAATAAAAACACGGATTCTACTTATATGGGCATCAGGAGGAGCAAGAGGCGCCCTCCTGAACCTGTGAACCAATCAACCTGTCAATCACGACGTAGCCACGCCCTAATGCATACCCTGCTTTATCGTCAAATATAAAATCAGAGAGGCCAAAATTTCACAAATGAACATCATACTGCATTGAAGAAGGCTTTAAACTAGCTATTGAGACCATAAACACATTTTGAAAACGTTTACTGAGGTTAGAAATCAAGTGAGAAGTTGGTGAATTCTCCATTGACTTGTATAGAGACGGAAGTCCTTTTGACACCAAAACGGTCGCCCCCTGGTGGCCTTTTGATAGAATGCTGTTTTAAGTTACTTCCGCGTTGGCATCATTTCAGAGGACCGGAACTCCCCGCCTGTAATTACACAAGGAGGAGCAACTAGCAGCGTTTTTGTTGTGAAGTGTGCTTATTGAGACCTTTGGACTACCGACAGAATAAACAAATTGGTAAGTTGTGTTCAGTTATCGCTCTGCAACTTGTTTTATGCTCACAGAATAAATCTGTGATGGGACTTCTGATTGTCACTTCTGCTTGTCTGACTGGGATGAACAAATGTGGTATAAAACTAGCCTGATAAATGTCTGCTGTGGTAGAAACTGACACACACACACACACACACACACACACACACACACACACACACACACACACACACACACACACACACACACACACACACACACACATTGGCCTGTGATTTGCTCAGTTCAAGTGTAATCTTGTAGTGTTGACCATGGAGCAGCTCCTCTGGTGCAGCTGGGGTTCGATCAGTGTTTGGCTTCAGGGCAGTGAGTTTTGTTGAGGGAGAAGAGAGCATGTCTACTTCATTTCCTTTTCTTGGATCTCTGTCCCTCACTTGACTTTTTCTGCTCAGCATTTAACAGCCAGTTATGGGATGCAACATGATAAAGTTCTGTTCTTGACCAGAAGGCAGCTCTGGGTTTTTAGTTTTTCTCTCTGTCATTCATAATTCACCCTCTTTCCTTTTGTGAACATAGCTGAGTATCATTCTCTCCATTTTTATGTGCTTTTTTCCTCTTTTTTCTATTTTAATTTCCTCTCATCTGCCCTGCCAGTTTTGGCAGTTTTGGCAGTTCTGAGTAGCCTAAGCTTTGCTTGACGTGTATTCAGAATAATGTTTACTGTCAGCGCATGAGTTACAATCAGTATTCAAGCTGTTTACTGTACGTTGTTTCCTAATAATTCTTTCAGTGTTGTTATGAAATTAACATTTAAAAAAAAATATTACAATGGAAATGAATAAAAAACAACACATAACATCCTTAGCTACATGTGTACAGCTTGATAATGCTCAAATACCTGTGATTAAGGTTCAAACGTAATGTGACAGGTCCATTGGTGTGAAGTAATTAAATGCAACTCTCTGCTTATACGTTGATTTTTGGGGGATTTTAGAGAAAATATATTTAAAAGCATTATCATACATCCAATTAATTGCTCTCTCCTTTTTTGTATGTAATTTGTTCTGTGTGACAAATTGTATGTTATAAAGCCACAGTAATAGTTGATGGTCACTTACAGAAACACGGAAACACATATCCTTACAAATATGTACACCAATGCGTTCAGGTATGCAAGTCTCATGCCAGGAGGGAAAGCTGAATGTTTGTAATCATATCTTCCTAAATGGAGCAGATAGCATCACAGGCAGAGAACTGGGGGTGGAAATGAGATGCTGATAGGGTTATAGAATTACCATAGATCCTGTAACACACACAAACACACACATACACACACATATAGCCAGACATGCACACACCTGTGATGGTATTCCCTCGGTGGATCAGGTAACATGCTGTAAATTAGACAGTGATCCATGCTGGCAGTTAAACGGGGCAAAGTAAGCTCAAATTTGTGTCAAAACATTTAACATGTGCCCAGTTTCATTAACGGTTTTTTTGAACCACAAAACATTTACTCTCTAATTTCAATCAGTTTTGATAGTGGTCTAAAACTGAAAAATAAAAGAGTCACTGAATGGAATCTGAACCTTACACAATTGTTTTTGTTACTGTAAATTATTTAGATCCCATGATGGGAATCCATAAGTTTGATATTAATACCACACTAAATGTTTTTTTTTTTTACAATACAAATACCTAATTTTAGATATTCCTGCTTAAATTAGGTTTAAACAGAAGTATTTTTCCCTTTACCAACTCACAAACACATGCACGTACACGGTCCTTTGGTTTGGCATGGCTTTTATATCCGGCCACGATTTACGTCTGTTTTGATTGGCCTTCAGAGCAGAGTCAGAGCAGAGCTTGGAGGTGGCGAAGAGGAATGTGTTGGCAACACACACACACGCACACGCACACACGCACACACGCACAAACGCACACGCACACGCACACATACATAAGACCATGGTCACTGTTAGGGATATTACATGGGCTTACATTCATTTCCTGGAGACTTACCCTAACTTGCCTAGCCCTAACCTTATCCGCTGACCCAGAAAACTGCTTTTTCCCAAGTGGGGACATGGATAAGTCTCAAATTTGTCCCCAAAAGTACCCTATGACAGATCACGTACACACATAGACACACACACACATAGACACACACACACACACACACACCAATTTATTTTTGCATCACTTTCATATCGCTAAAAACACACATCCCACACTTTGCAAAACAGACCCTGTCTCACACTCATGCAGACTATAACGCATCCGTTAACTTCACTCGTATCTTTAACAAAAACACAGGCACACATACAGACGCTCACATACACACATACAAACACACAGCAGGCAGGAATGTGTTGTTGTTGCGGTAGAACAGTGGAGCTGTGCACTCAGTACTCAGCACCTCCACTCCGATAACGCTGCAGCTATCTGATAGAGAAGGATGTAGAGAAACAGACTGAAAGGAAAGATGGAGATGGATAGAGGGATGATAGGCAGAGAAAAAGTGTAAAAAGAGGAAGAAAAAGGACAGGACAAGGGGAATAAAAATGGAGATAAGTTTATTTAGATTTCCCACTTGTAACCCAAAAACTGTGTTAACTTTTCTGGTAAAGTCAGACATTCAGACAGACTCAGATGCTTTCATGAATGAAAAAGAAACAGTAAACACATTTCAATTTGCTTAACAACAATTTATTTTAGTAAAGAGTTTCATTTCCTATAATATCAGCTGCAATACAACAGCTTTTCCTTACACTCATGTTACAAAAGGAGATACTTGGGAATTTCACAACAGCATTACCTCAAACTACCTTTTACATAAAACTATCAGTCAACTATCAATTAACAGAAATAATTGGAACATTTAAAGAAAATGTACATACGATTTCTGGGTGAAGGTCCATGTGTGAAATGGTCTGTACAATTAAACAAAGAAATACACATTACAGATGAAGGGAAAAAGGAGACAAAAAAAGAAGACAAAAGTTGTGAACTCCCCTGTTAAGACTTTGCTTTGGACCGAGCAGCTCTCTCTCTGGTTCCCTGTCAGCTGTCACCTGGTTATTTATAGACCTTATTAGACATCTGGCTTCCAATCAGTCTCGAGTCTCCTTCCCTGCCTCCTTTTACAATTTATCCTTTCATCCCTCTTTCCTCTCCTCCCTCCATTTGTATCACGACCTTTGACCGTTCCTTGTTAGGGAGGAAAATGAAGAGGTTAACCTCTGCACTGAATGCACACACAAATGCACTTACACACTTGCATGCAATTTCAGCGTCCTGCAGCCTTTTACTGTGGCTCCCTATGGAGCACAGGTCTACAAATCTTTATCTAAATAATTAGCTTTCACTTTAAATTAACCGAGGATGACACAGATTTATACAAACGGAGTTTCATCTAGTTGAACCATGTTTGGGTTAATTGAGGGCAATGGACAATAATCAGAATGATAATATATATTTTTGTACATGAAAAGTCTGTGCAGCTTCCTTTTATTTCAGTTAGAAGCTCACTTAAACCTTGTATTTTATCATTATATCTTTGGAGTTAAGTTCAGCCTATTGGAAAAATGCTTTAAGGGTAGAATACACTGTCAGGGCAAAGTCGGTAAGACACACAAACTCACACACATTATTGTTTTTAATAGACTGTAACATTATTGTTTTAAACAGAGTGTATATTCTGTCTTTCTCGTCATTTTGGCCACACACTCTTTCATTTACTCAGTGCCGTTCTTTCCTGTCAGCCAAAAGATTGTGGATGCAGTTATCAGGAACCTTGTGTCTGTTTGGCAAGTTTCGTAGTGATTGCAGCTAACACCACCAGTGTGAACAGAAATATTTTACTTGGATATCTGCCATTCAACAACCTTTAAATATGTCTGTCACAGTGTTTCTTTCTCCTTTTCTCTTTGTCTGTCTGCCTCTCTTTAACATCTTTCAAGATCCAAACCACTCACTTATTGATGCAACTGTCAAAACATTAACGCTGCCAAATAGCACAAAAAAACATTGATTTCAGTCCTTAAAGGAAGCATTTTGTGTAGTTTCATAAGAAGAGATGGTTTTAAACTTACTGTTACACACAAGCATGCACACATACACACTCGCGGAGATCTGTTTCCTGTCTTACTGTCTGTAGATAAATGCTGTTGTGTCTGTCAGTAAATAGCTCAGAGCTGTGGTACAACACAAGCCTCGAAACACACTTGCACACACAAAGGTCGGCAGTGCAGATGTGCTGCTGCCCAATCAGTAGTTTAATCACAGAGGTTAGAGTTTAATTAGTTATTATTACTGAACCCTAAATCACACAAACACATGGCTGCCCTGTACTGTATGTGTTTGAGACCTGCAGCAAATAACAAATGGCTCTATACAACAGTATTGCGTGGCTTTCTTAACTGTTTCCAGGTCTTTTGAAGCTATGTGTGCATTTAAAGAGATTGCTGAGAAAGACATGTTAAAAGGGCAGTTTACCCAGAATCACATAGAATAGGTGTCTATACAGGCATTTCCACTGCTGACACTTTTTGCTGTCATCTAAATATAATAACGGTGAATGGAAGTTAATTTGTTATGCACAAATTTAGGTATAAAACTCAAGAGCTATGTGTCTTTCCAGAAACAATATCCCACATTTTCTGAAAAATCAGCAGATCTCGCTGCACTTCTGTTTGGGAACTGAACCTCAAAATATTTGGAAAGATTGTCCGGAGTGAGAAAGTTATCTTTGATTCTCTTGTGGTGTATTACAGCTGTAAAAGATCATTTAGCTGGGTTTTCTTTCACTACATTTGAAAGAGTGAACTATTATAAGCACTATACGAGTAACTACTAACTGAGCTTGTCCACAGACATTTGGATCTGCTTGTGCAAAATAACCCTTCTGACACACCATCAGCCTGTTGGTTTGGTGTGTGTATGTGTGTGATATTGTAGTAAATTACACCATCAATCAAACATTACATGGGAAGCAGCACAAGAGAAAAAAATATATCCTTGCAATGAAACAAAGGCGCTGGAGCAACATATGGCATTATTTAACTGCCCATTGAGAAATGTAAGAGTGTGTGTGTGTGTGTGTGTGTGTGTGTGTGTGTGTGTGTGTGTGTATGTGTGTGTGTGTGTGTGTGTGTGTGTGTGTGTTTGTGTACTCACATTACTATGCTTGTGGAAAGTGCTGTGCATTATCTAACTCTGGGTTGTGGACTTTCTGGGGACAATAGTTTACTGGAGACCTGAAGATTTTTTTTTGGCCTGTCGTCTTGATTAAAAGAGTCCATTGACCAAAATGATTAGAGTTATTACCAATTGCAACCGGGCTAGTTGGACAGAGGATTTAAAATAAGCTTACAGTTTGTGGATAATTACAGTGCACCTTGGATGATTTTTGCATTTTGTGTTTTTTTTTTATTACTTTAAAGAAAAAAACACTTGTCTGGTGTTCTTTCTTAATTCACTTGTAGGTTGTCAGCTACTTAAGAATTTGTACCATGACTCTTCTGAGCCTGTTACTGTCCTCTAAATGCTTAATTGTCTGGCCTTGCTTTGAATACACTTTGCATAAAAGCATCTGCCAAATGACAAAATGTAAATGTAATGTGTGAGAAAATTTGAGACTGTGTCGAAAGGAAAATGGGAAAACGACACAATGAGTTTCAGTCACCCAAAAATGACAGTTACTGTATTGTTACGTTTGAGTGACAGATGCCATCTAGCAGTTGGAGTAATTATGACCCAGAGCAGTGACGCGGGGGAGATGACGTGTATAAGTGGACATATTTTGTCATTCAGACAAAGAGGGATGAGTGGAGGTCTTCAGTAGATTTCTCTTTCTCATTTCATTTCAGAAGTGTGAGTCGGGAGATTTATAAAAAAAACCCAACAAACTGAGCTTAATCCCGTGGTTATTATTGAAGTCACGATGACAAATGTCGCCTAACTTTAAGAAAGTAGCAACTTTAACCCAAACCACATGTTTCTCTAACCTTAACAAAGCAATAATTTTAACCCAACCCATAAAACCAAGTGTTTTTTGTGCCTAAATCAAACCAGACCTTAATCGTAGCACTGTCACATTATAAAATATAATTATTACTTTTGACTCATTTTGAATTTGGAGGACTTCGCTTTGTCTTTTGTCTGAAGACACAGTTAGATTTGTCAAGAGTTAATAAGTAATTAATTTGTTAGAATGAAACTCCTAGCACTAGATTCATACCTATTGGACTAGAACTGGACTATGGGTAGACAAGCTGAACATAAGATGGACTAAATTGGCACTAAATTTAAGACTAGAGTTACACTAGTTGGCCAAAAATGGGATCTTATGACTATAGTTTGACTACTTAGGGGATATATTGGTCAGGGTTTTCCCCATTCTACGCCCCAAAAATGCTTCACATGTGGTCTGTTGTCAGTACACATAAGCATAATTATGTGTGTGTGTGTGAGTGTGTGTGTTCAAAGCGACACTAGGATGTTATGATAGCCCCCTTTAAAAGTTGGCATTCTCTGCTCTCGATCTGTCTCTGTCTCTCTCTCGTTCTCTCTCTCACACACACAGACACTCACACACACACACACACACACTGAGGAAGTGTGTACACAGTGTATGGGGAGATAATAGCTTTGCAGGGGCCACAGTAGAGCCCAGCCAAAGATCTGTCTGGCTAAAGGATCCATTAAACCACACACACTCACACCCACACAATCACACACTCATATACGGACATACTTCATCACTGACATAAAAGAAATACAAAATTAGGCACAGACACCTACACTAATAACCATAAAACGTCTCAAGAACACACACATGTCTGGGCTCACACACGGCTGTGTAGCGTGAACCATTAATGTGCCATCAGATATCAAGACAATTTAAATGGATGAGGCCCACTGTGAAGAGAAAGTCCAAACTTTCCACCAATTATTCTCTAATCTGTCCATTGCTGTGGAGCAAGGGAGTAAAAGAGGAGGAGGAGGGACAGAGAGAAGAGGAAAGGAAAACACAAAGATGCCCTCCAAATGTGCTTACAATGTATGTGATGAGGGACAAAATCCAGGCCTTGGTTTGATTTAAAAATGCATTTAAAAGTTTAACTGAAGATGATATTAGGCTTCAGCCGTCTGCGTTTGCCAACTAAAGTTGACATCTTCCACCCTTACAGTATTTTTAGTAACAAAAGAGGGAACTAAAAAACACTAAAAAGACAGCTACATAAGACAGAGCTAACATATTGACTTGATTTGACTAATTTGGCCAGCTGAAGCATCGTATTAGCTTTAAGTAAACTTTTAAACACATTTTTGGGGATTTTATCGTCCATGATTATCAATGTAAGTGCATTATGAAGGTATCTTTTAATGGCCAGTATTACCAGGAGGAATGACTACAGCAAAAAACACATTGATGTTCATTTGGGTCCATGGTTATTGTTTTAGGACAGACTTAAAAACCGTATCCTTTAAGGTGAGGTTGGAGACTGGAAACTAAGCCAACATTAATTGTGTGTCTTAGATTAGACTTGAAATATAGGTTTCTGGCAGGACAATTTAAGCTGTTTCGTCCTTATCATTCACCATTTTACAAAAAGCCCACATTATATCCTGAGTTGGCAGGCACTGAACAGCAGCTTTGGATGTAAAATGTGTCCTCCATTATCACCCAATATAAATGTAATTCCTGGGGAAACTGTCTTTGTCTTATGCATTAATGACAGACACTTTATCAACAGAGAGGAAATTTTGTGTGACAGCACGATATGATTGCGTGTCTTGTTGGCTCCCTGTGTGTGTGTGAGAGCAGTGAAGCATGAAGCTGTTATACTCCGGTCACTGGCCCAGTCCTGCACTACAGAAAGATGCTAATTAGTCACACACTGTCTCTCAGCTTGTAAAAATACAGACACTGCAGGACTAAGATATAAATAGGGATTTACATAGAAATATCTAAATAGGGATTTACATAGAAAAACAGACGATGGAAATAATAGGAAGGAAAAGGGAAATAAAATAGAAAATGTGCCGATGGGAAAGAATTACAGGAAAGGAAAGAAAGGAAGTCTGAGAGATTAACAGCAGAGAGAATGAGACGGAGGTTTGGAAAGAATACCCAAGAGATGGCAAAAGGAAGAGTGAGGAAAGAAAAGAAAAAAGAAAGAGTGGCACTGGTTATGCGGTGTGAGAAGTTCAGCACTTGCCAACTCTGTTCACTTCACAAATACTTAATGTCTCATTTTGTAAAGACAAAATGTTTTTGGTTTTTCAGCTTTATTCAATGAAATACAGCAGAGACTTGGGGAGAAAATACTCAAGAAGGGATCATCATCATCAAAAGGTCCTGAGCAAAATTTAAAACCCTCAACCTCAAAAGTTAATGACATGCATCTTATCCCAATGAGCCCAAACAAAGCCGTCAGAGAGCGGTTTTCAAACACACATAAGCAGTGGTTTGTGTAAGGAAAAAGGATGATCACTTTTTCATTGTGAGTGTTTCAATGTGTTGTTTTTGTGGTAGTGCAATTTTTTTTTCATTATTTGTTTGCACAAACTCGTTTTGCTTTCAGAGACGGGACTTTTTCCAATTGACCGCTTTTTTTTTTTTAAACATTTCTTTTAACCTCACAGAAGGAATTGTAAGTCTCTATTTATTCAATCAATTTTAGCAACTTCGCAAACCTTTTGTGCTACATTTGAAATCACCTAAAAATCTAAAAATGACATACTTTATGTTTCGTTCAGATGTTCACATAAGACTACATGATTTTGCTAAATTGCCTCACTGAAGTCAGAAAAATCTGTATTCTAGTTGCCTAAATTGACTGATAACATAACAGACACCGCTGGTGAAAACGTGACAAAATTAAAATCCAAAAGAAAATTAAGTGTAAGTGTTTGAGATAATTACTAGAATTCATGAAGTCTCTGGGACATATGGTCCTTTGGATAAATTACATATTACCTGTTGAGTGAGGAGAATGTAGATATAAAATCATCTATGTGCACCAGTAGATTTACTGTGGGGTCCATGCCAACAGTGACTGGCTTTATCTCAAGACCCATACCCTTAATTCTTTCTCCAAGTGTTTTTTTTCCTACATTGCCTTATTTTTCATTCATAGGCACTTCCTTTCCCCCTCTTACATTTGTAAATTCTTAAAGAAATATGAAACATACACAATTATTAATGTGTCTGGTAGACCCCCCCCCCCCCCCCATCTATGTTAACACCATGTTGAGTGACAGTAAAAATTTAAAGTTATATAAAAATTGAAAACATTGAAAAATATTATAGCAGCTCTGGAGCTAAATGATGAATAATCCTATCCAGGTCAGTCTGTCAGTTTGTGCTGGACATAAATCTATATAAAACATAATGTAAAGTTATACAATTCACAATGTAAATACAACTTAAACAGTACAGAGACCATTAAAAAATACGGATGCCTCTAATATGTACATTGCTTACCTTGGCCAAAAGTTACGGCGAAAGAATAAAGCTGAAAAACAAAACAGTCTGATTTATACAATGTGTGTGGCTCTGTAGCTGTGGCTCTCACTTCTCGACAGTATCTTTATTTTGTCATTTCCTCTCTTTATGTCTGGCTGTTTACCCTGTTTACACTTGGTTTGAAAATGTATCTTGGACAATAGGATCACAAGTGGACAGCTTTTAATACAAGTATAAACAACGACCAAGATCCAATCACTCAAACCACTTGCCGAGGCGGTCAGGGATGCATTTGACCACATATCTTTTCTAGTGTAAACGCTAATGTCTGCTGATTCGTCTCTGACAAGGACATAACAAATAACGTCATCAATGCAGGATGTGGTGGTTGTTTTACTGACAACACGCCAACACCATATGCCTTTGTCCTTTCAGTCTCAACAGTTGGAAAAGCCTGTAGATTTATATTAGCTCTTGAAACATTTTTGTTTTCTTAGCTAGCCAATACAAAACAACTGAGACGCTTGTCTTGGCCGTCCACTTGTTGGGATCAGCGAAATGCATTTTAAAACAAAGTGTAAACAGCCCCTCACATATGCTGTGTCAGTTTCTTCTTTATTCATTTAGTGGACATACAACACATGGAGACATAGCAACACTAGATGTTTGTGTAGATTAGACCTGCCCTTCTGTCTTCGCAGTTTTACTCTCCTAATGCTTGGTTGTGCAGGTGACTTCTAAATCCAGTACTGATGTATTGCAATGTTTGATTCTTTCTGCATGTGATATGATCCCCAAATTATCATTGTATGCAACTGTAAATCTCTGCATACTGCTTTTACCTGGTTCATATAGTACGAAGGTATACAGAGGCATACAGTAGGTCCTCAACAGCCAAAGCCTGACATCATCAAACTTTTATGCACAAGCTTATTGGAATTTCATGGGGGGGATAGGGAAAAGTCACCCCTCTTCAAATGTATTAAAGAGAGAAAGAACGAGACTGCAGTTGTTGGATCACGTCAAGTTAATTTTTAATTTTTTACAGTGGCACAACAGACAGGTCAGGACATGTTACTGTGCCATTCAGGTAGGAGAACCTCATATTTACATTGAAAATGTAGCATTTCGTAGTTCACATTTATATTTATATTTTACATTCAAATCATAGCTTTTTATGTAAAATCTAACAGAGTTAAATCCTGAATTTCAATGACTGCTGTATTGAATCCACTGTTAGTTAGCATTGTAAACGTTAAAAAGCCTAAAACTTAATGTCTGTCACAGTGGAATTTCATCAATTAATGGCCTTATCTACGGTAAACATCAGTCTCGCTCAGCGTGAGAAAAATACAGTGTCTCCAGAAGAACTGCATGCACCAAATGCAGTATTTTAAAATGCTGTCCATAGTTTTTGACAGCATGCCCAAAAGCAACAAGGCTTTAAAAGTGAAGGAAATGTTTCTATATTACTAAATCCAACTAAAGTACACAGTCATTTCAGATAACGGCCTTTGCCAAGCTAAAAGTTGAATTCTGTACTAAATAAACACCAGGTGCATCGTTGTTGAGATGGCTAGCTAGGCCATTGTTGGATGTTTTACGTTAGCTTAGCCTGTGAGCTGTGAGCCATGAGCCATTGGCTGGATAACTGGGGTATCTTGTTTAAAGTTTTATAGATATTTAAATTAGATTATTAGAGCCTCTTTAAACCTCTAAGCCTCTTTATTGAGTTTACTGTTTCAGCTCCATTGGTGCTTTGCAAATGTATTCTTTTTTTCACTTGTTACTGCTCTTTAGCATATTTTACAGTTCATTAAAAAAGGGAGCAGGAAAATTGCATAATTGATATGTCAGAATATGAGTATTGATACTCTTTCAAATTGTTGTCATTAATATGATAAAATTACACTTTTGGCAGCACTTTATTTGCCAAATGCCTGCAGGGAGGAAACCTCGGGGCAGACCCTGCAAACTTTGGAGGGATTTAATTTCCCAATGTGCCAGAGTGCGCCTGGGGATCCCTGAGGAGAAGCTGGAGTTAGATCCTGGGGAAAAAAACTGCTCTATTTACCCCACTGCTGTCATCAGTCTGACATGAAACTGAAAGCAGGTTTCAAAGCTTAAATAAGTCTTTATCCAAGTTTTCATTTGCTTCTGTCTTTTCAGTAGAGGGGGGCACTGAGAGGGATTTTAAAGGCATGGTTGAGGGATAGCATATTCAAAGAAGTAGGGTCACATTTCTCTGAAGCTGTCTTTATACTTATGACACACTCATTCATACATCAGCTGCAGCTGAAAATCATAGAAACAATCAGCAAACCTCCCTTAAATGAATACAAATTGCATTATAATAATAATCATTATATTAATAATAATTATTATTATTATTATGAGAGCATTTAATTCAGAGTTGATCAAATGGTAAACTGTCCTCAAATGTTTCTGGTGGGTCTACAAATGATGGGGAAACTCATGTTTTAATTAGCTGGAGTCCCAGAATGAGACATTGAATTAAATTACTCAGTTTGGGTTCCAGGCTTTGCAATATTTATGAGCTGCCTGCAGTTCATCGCTGAGACACTGCTGAGAAAAAAGAGCTTTTTAAAACATTTGACATTTCCGGAAAAATCCCCAACTGAGTGGAATTAATCTAGAATTAATCTTTTATAAATATAACTTCAAATTGCGGAATCTCTGCTGAGTATATGACAGTTTCCTCTTCTACCAATAGAGGGCGGCAGCAGTTCTGTAACATACAAAAGGGCTGGATGGATTACTTAAAAAAGTCTTTGCACTTGAATTGCACTGTTGGCCTGTTCTGGTAAAATGTAGTGACTGAAAATAGATTCAGGTTGAGCAGGGACTCTTAAACAGAAAAGAAAATCTGTTGAATTTAAACTGGTTTGATCATTTCATCTAATCAATCATCTGAAATATGTGCTTTTATCATTAAAAACTTAGGTCTTTATCCAAGTTTTTATGTTGGTTGTAATCATTACAAGTTTAATAGGCCAATATTTATCACAACAACAGAAAATAAATGTAATTCAGATTTAACAAACTCTGATCTGTTTGACAGCTTTTGTTGGCTGTTGAAGCATTAATTGACACAAAGAGGCTCTACAAGGATAATGGTGCATGGACTATTTGGAGAGATGATGCAAAAAAGACATGGCTCAAAACCAATATGTGATTACAAAGGAAATCATTGGGATGAAATATGAGCCATGATAAAAGAGGAAGAGTTGCTGGGAAATCATCTAAAAGCTGCCATGGAGTCAGAGTTTGGAGTTTTATTCCTCTGTGGGAAAGTAGTTTTTCTCTAAAAAAGATATGGGACGTGTGAAAGTTTGCGGAGCCCCTCACTCTCTTTTCTGGTGACATCAACACAGAGGAAGAGAGAGAAAGAGAGAGAGAGTGAGTGAGAGAGAGGGAGGGATAAAGCTAGAGAGAGGATTTTGGGGGAAACCAAAGTACAAATCTGTTTGACTCTCTCACTCGCACAACCTCCAGGCGTACCAGTCTGTGTTGCGCGTCTGCCCTCTTAACTTTTTTTTTTCTGATTACAACTCCTCTGCAACTCTCACTTTTAATCCCCTGGCAGTGGAGGGATGTTCCCTGGAAAGAGGTTACACCCCAGCTGAACATTTTCACCTTGGAAAGTTGAAGAGTCAGGCTGATAACATCTGGGGAGTTTGTGAATGGGGGGCATTTGGGGAGACTTTTACGCATTGAGCTGAGTAACGCACGGTTACTTTTTCTCCTTAATTGTCACATTCAAATCCCCACTTTCTCCATGTTCTTCCGTTTCTTCAATGGCAAAGGAGCGTTTTAAGGAGATTCTGACTGATCGAGCCTCTTGAGAGAAACTTTGGAGAACTTCTGCAACTGCGAACTTAATTTGATTTCGGCTCCTCGTTTAATTTTCATCACCTATTTTAAATCTCACAGTCAAACAGTCTGTCTGACTTTTTCTTGATCCTTCGACAACGTCTTATTACCCCCCACGGATTGTCAATTAATTTCAGTTTGGAAGTAATTTCAATGGATATCATGCCTCCGACCGGGCAGAAGAAGCGGGCTGCGCACTGCCGGATTTGGGCTCTGATTTTCGCGTTGATTGCATGCGCTGTGTCGGTAGATGGATGCCCACACAAGTGCAGCTGCTCCGGGTCGCATGTGGACTGCCAGGGTCTGGGTTTGAAGACGGTGCCCAAAGGAATACCGAGGAATGCCGAGCGCCTGTAGGCTAAGTGTGATTTTATCACAGTTTAAGCACTTTTTATTGTTGAGTCATTATACATCCTAAATATCATCATAGAGTCATATGACTTTATGGTGCGCTTTTTGTCTACCGTGACATGACTTTAATGTTCTTTTAATATGAATTTTGTGGCATTTGGAAAATTCAACATGTTGGTAGGCTGTTTTTTCGGGGTTACCTACAGTTTCAGAGATGATGGAGAACGCTTAAAAACGCTCAAAACATTATAAATCCAACTACGTTTTAACTACTGTAGAAACGTCTGAATGAAAACTAATTTATCTTTAATAGTAATATGAACCTTTTGGTTGTGAATGAGTGCCATCGCTGCATCCATGTGCTTGAGGGGTGTATTGCTTTTTGACCCTGAACTGGAGTCAATCAATCCAGCCAAACAATTTCATTCTGACAGAAACATTCATTAATGGGTTAAATTGCATGTAGATACCTTGTCCTATTGGTTAAGTCAGGCTTATTAGTTCATAATTCTGAGTAAGTTTGATCATTTCGTTGCATTAACTTGACTTAAACAGAAACGATGTATAAAGTGAATCTTGTTGTTCAGACTTTTACAGACTGTTAAGCCTGACAAACTGGGATTAAAAATACTTATCACCTACAGTATAACATGTAGAACAAGATGTAGTTTCATGGGAAAAGTTAAGCATACCTCCTGGCTGCAAGCATCCACTTTGATTACACTGAGATAAACTGAATAGATGGTGGACATAAAACTGCCCTAAAATGCACTAGTGACTCCAATGAATGGAAAAAAGTTGAAAATAGTCCTGAAGCAGCTTTTAGAGACTAGCTATTTAAGGTTTTTTTAAACAGGTCAAATGAAAGGTGAGAAGAAGCAGTGAGGTCTTTAAATATTTTTATATTCCTCTGTGCCCTCAGTAAGAGTTTCCAAAGTTTTGCAGTTTTCACAGCTTTTCGAAGTCGGACCAGATCCCTAGTGATTGGCTTAGAAGTGATAAACAAAGATTTTACTCCTAAAGAATTAGTTCCAGAGGTTTTGCAACCTGGTGACAGTTAGTGCAGAAATGATATTCATCCCTAAAGGCAGAGACAGACCCCTGACAGCCGCTGCTGCCACCTCCAGCCTGATCTTGACACGTATACACCCCCGCAGCCACACACATGCACTCACAAACACACACCTATGCTGTTAAGGTATGGAAGTGATTATGCATGATAACGGAGCAGCCAAAAGCCCCGCAGGGGATCAACAACAGACCCAACCCTGAGACAACAAACACAATCAGTAGGCTGCAGTGGGATTTGGGGGGCATGTGTGTGTGTGTTTGTTGGGTGCTGCTGGATATGAGCATATGATTTGTATGCTTTTGCATATGTGTGTTTACATTTATATCTTTTTATTTTTGTGCCTGCATGTTTGTGCTGACATGTGTGATTGTGTTTCTTGCGTGCGTATATGTGAGTGTGAACAACGAACTCCATACCTCTTCCATCCCAGAGGGCTCCTGTGACCTCCCAGGACCTGTTGGCTTTTACACAGCAATCCCCCGAAGACATTTATACCCTAGGAAAATAAATAATTAGAGCGAGCTGTGATGGGGAGGTGGGATAAGGGGGTCCCCTGCCTCTCAGTGGGGTCCCCGGGGTGGAATATTTGGGGTAGCAGCGCCCCCTCCCACTGCCTTCACTGCAGAAACTATGTGTTTATGTTTCCCTGATTTATCCAGGTCAGTGTTTCAGCTGTGAGTTTGGCCAAGACTTGCTCTTTTCCTCCCTCTTTCTTTCCCTGTCTGCCTGTCCTCATCTCTCTTTCTCTCTGCAGATATATTTTAGGGAGTCTGAGATGGGAAACATTAAAATGGATGAGATTCCAGTTACAGTTAAGGTTACGGCAGATGGGAAACTTTTAGCAAAGAGACATGTGCGTTATTGCCCAGAGCAGGGAATTGGGTTTGACAACTGGGATAAAATCCATGTGGACAACAAATTTTACACACCAAGTACAAAATCTGTTGAATTATTAGTTGTGAACAAGCTAATTTAGGTCATACATGTAGTAAAATGTCCAACTTTCTCATAGGCTTTTACCACATCAAAAGTTATTAAGATCCAGTGTGTGAAAGTGTTTCATGGTGACCCTAAAAAATGATCATATTTTATTAGAAATGTTGTTTTATGAGAGCGTCAGCTTTTTCAAATAAGCCGCATTTTCAGTTGTTAACTGTAGTGATCTGAGAGAGGAGAAACAGATTTGTGCTGTCTCAAAACATTCATAAAATAATCCCTTTTTGTTATTTATTTATTTTTTCTACCACTAATAGGTTATTAAAATGACAGTGCTTTATCTGGTATGTCTTATCCTGTAGGCTTGATAGGTGATTTTGAAAAATGTATACTTCCCGCCAATACAGAGGAGCCATAGTCCAAGAGGACACAGTTACATTAACAGTGTAACTTCAGAATGTT
The DNA here is from genome assembly GCF_963691925.1 of Scomber scombrus. NCBI lineage: Eukaryota > Metazoa > Chordata > Actinopteri > Scombriformes > Scombridae > Scomber > Scomber scombrus. The sequence continues at coordinate 9,811,281 of NC_084978.1, forward strand.
AAAATCACTATTGCACCATAATATACCACGGTCACACTGTATGTTATACATCACTATGCTCCAAACACTCCTTTTTGGCCAAAACACTGTTGAACACAGTTTCTGACATGGTTAAAGCTGTTTGTCACAGGCAACTCTGTTTACTTATGTTGATTGCAAATGAAATACAGGGCAAGGAACTGATGTGTTTGTAGTTATATCTAAATCCATCTTACATTAATTGCTGTGATACTCTTTGAATGTTTGCCCCATTTTAGTTAGATTTAGTTCTCTGCAAACTGAAAGAGCATAAGTTTGCTTCTAAACTCAATATTTTGCACGAATGTCCAAACCATCAAAAGGACAAACCCACAGAGAGACACAGATACAGTTGTCTCCACCACACAACATCAGAATGCATTGCAACAAGACCACAAGACCTGTGTGTGTCCTTTGAGTAAGGGGCCTCGACCTTCACTTATCTTGAGTGGAAAATCTTTTTTGGCTACTACGCCACTGTCCTCTTTATCACTGTTTCAATATGCACCGAGGAGGTTCCTGAAAACAAATGTAGAAAATCCCTGTTGTAAGTGGAAGTGCGTGATACAGGTTGAGGAAAATCTGGTACCACAAAAAAGTAAAGAATAAGCCTTTATGAGGAAATCACTCGTGGATAAACTGAAATGTAGCACTGATTAAGTACGTAAAGGACCAGGGGAGTCAGTTCCTACTCACTCTCTTTATTTAATACAGTATATAACATTGAATCATTTTATGATGTTGAAACGTTTTCTTTACTATTGTAAACAGAGCATTTGGAAAGGTTAACAAGAGAAAAACAGTGGTGGCCTCAACTGTTCACACAGCGCACACACATGCACTTGTAGGGCAGTCTTGCAGATTACCTCAGGCCAGTCAATTCCATAATGTCCTCCTTGGGAAGCCACTTGAGACCTCATTTGCATCTAATTTGAGTGGAGGGTTTGGGGAGGAGGCTTAACAGGCTTAACAAGGCTGAGTAAAATGAATTGGAAAGCAGGGATGGCTTTTTTCTCCCGGGTCCAATCACACCTGCCCTACAGGGACACACACACGCACACACACACACACACACACACACACACACACACACACACACACACACACACACACACACACACACACACAAACACACACACACACCCTGGAGTGCTCATTTTTAGAGCTGCAAATTGCAAACTTTGAGCCCTACTGCTGTGAAATGAAGGGGAATTCAACGCTGTAAACTCTAGAGGGGGTCTTCAGTTGGTTGAGCTGCCATCAAGAAATGTTTGTGTTACAGAATGTGAGTGTGTGTATGTGTGATTACATATCTACAAATGTGTGTTACTGGTTCCGTCGAAATGTATGTACTATATATGATCACATCTTTACATATATGCACTGTATGTAAGTCTGTGTGTGTGTGCAGTTGAATGAGTTCACTGCTGGAAGTTGCCTGAGCCAACTTTACACAAACTAATTCTGATTTTAACTGCCTATTTTTCTGTTCCCTCCCTAACGGCACTTTGAGGAAGTTTTGGCAGGTTTTTTACAAGCAACACCTTCTCTGCTTTCTCTAGCCTTGCCTGGCACTTTCTCTCTGTCTTTCTATTTATTTCCCTTCCTAACTCTTCATCTCTTCCCTAACTTTGTTTCTCTTCCCTACATCTCTCACCCTTTCTCTCCATCCCTCTACTTTCCTTTTTACCTTTATTACCTTTTAGTTCATTTTTCTCACCCTTGCCTCAATCCCTACCTTCTTTTTTGCCCTCTTTCCCTCTCCCTTGCCTCCTCCCTACCTCTCTCCAACACTCTCTCTCTGCCCTCCCCCTCCACAACACACACACACACACACACACACACACACACACACACACACACACACACACACACACACACACACACACACACACACACACACACACCTTCAGTTTGCCAGCAGCATCTCTCCAGTAGAGGTTTTCACAGCTCCCATTTCCCCTCTGCCTGCCAACCTACCACGGTGCGCACAACAGTAGGATCTTACCGCCGTGTTTATATGTGTGTATGTGTGTGTGTGTGGATGCACACGCACACACGTTCCAGCCTTTGCTTCTGGCTCTTATCAAAACTTGGTGTTGATTGGTCAGTGGACGATGTAACCACCACACCCTCAGCTATGAAACAGCATTCCACGGTTGGACTGGAATCTGTGTGTGCGTGTGCGTTTGTGTGAGTGTGTGTGTGCGTGCATATGTGTAAGAGATTGATCTTTAAATATTTTGCTGCCAATCTGTGCATCTAGGACAGCTAATTGATGTTGACACAGTTCTCTGTCTCTAAATGTACAATAATTAGATTGGATCAAGAACAATCTGGAATCTCTGAATTACTGTGATTTTCACTTGTGTTTTGGACCTTGTCCTTTTAGTTGCCTGAAGTCAGAGCCAACAAAATTGTGTTGTATACAACTGTTAGCCATCACCAAGCCATCTGATAAGTCAAAGATACATTCCAACTGCTTTGATAATTCCCATTAATTTCAGTAAACCATTGGTACTTTTCCAGCATGTGTGGAAAGCAAGGAGCTAATTAGTGATGTATTTTGGTGCAGTATTTCTGTATATGTATGCTACTTTGAGAAAGCCTCAGTCAGCAGACATGCTGACTTGGTAACTGTTGAATAAAAAACATCATTCAGTGAAGAGTGTTCTTTACTGTTACGTGGGTACGATGGTCATGCAGCTGAGTGTTACTGCTATTACAGACAGGTCTAAACTAAGAAGTAAAAACCACAATGAGCTTGCTGTTCTCAAGCAGCCTCTTAATGTCACGCCTATCATCTGTGGCCATCTCGTGGTAACCATTTTGTGCCCTTCCAACTATGTTTGATTCAGTTATGGTATGCCAAATGGCACAAGTGAGGGTAACCAATATTTAGGCTCCAGTTCTAGGTCAGTGGGTGATGTTCTCTTCCCCAAATTTCTCCAAATGTGGGCAGTTGACCTTTCTATATAATGACTCTCACTCTGCCAAAGAGGCAGCCAGCTGGCACAGACAGTGGGCACTGCCCTTCTGGGAAATGGCAGTATGCACATGTACACACAAACAGGGAAGGAGGTACACACACCCACTGGCATATGTATGGAAAATCAGACACACGTGCGCAGACCTACAAATGCGCACTTGAAACTATGCTTGGACATGTAAATAGTTGTACTGCACTTGTGAAGACCCTCTTTGACATAATGTATTCCTAATGCTGTCCCTAAATTTGACTATCACAACTTTGCCAAACCTCAACCCAACCCAATCTAATTCTAAACTTAACTCGAGGAAAATTTTAGTTTATACCAACTTGGGTCCTATTTCTGCATTTTGGACCTAACTCTGTCAAGTTATGATAACATTGTTCTAATTATATTAGATTACATTGTATCAAATTACTTGCTGAGATCTGCAAACTTCACTACAACAAAGGATGAGAAAGGAGATGATCAGAGTTTAGATTTTCAACAAGCATGAAACAGGGACACTGTCTGCATTTCAGAGCACTGAAAGTATGATTGGTCAAAGTTGGACCTCAAAGAAAGAATCTAAAGTTTAGAGTCTAAACTGTGATGGATGTTAACAGTTAGGGTAACTAGCCATTGTTTTCATGACTGATTTACCTACAGATTATTTTGATTGTTTGGTTTATAAAATATCAGAAATTTGTGAAAATGCCTTTGACAATTTCCTAAAGCACAAGGTAGTGTATTGAAATAGCTCACTCTCTCTGATTAACAGTCCAAACCCTGAGTCATCAATTTACTTCATAAGACAGAAAAGCTGAATCTAGGTGTTTGGTATTTTATACTTGAATCAACTAACCAATTAATCAACCAATTATTTCAGCTCTATTTGTACTTTACTGCTTGTCTTCTTTATTCTATTCTAAAAAGAGGTTTTGCTAACCTGGGAGTTGGTTTAAAACCTATATGGTTGTCTGACTACTCTTTGTGCCAAGATCACATTAATTAACATGGTGCAGACATTCTTAATATTACAAATAGGAATGATTTCCAAAACTATAAAAGTAGATCTAGGTTATATGAAACTGAAATTTCATATAACCTGAAGTCGAGCCAAAAATATCATCACTCTCAAAAATTGGTCCTCACGAAGATACTAGAAGAGCATAGAAGATTCATATTCTATATGAAAATGCCTATAGGCTGTATATATAGAGACACATTGGAGAATTCACACATGCAGCCACACATACAGTGCACACTCACAATTAAGCACAGACTTACATACACGCAGGCGGTACTCTCTCATGCTTTCACTGGATTAAACATGCAATTGGTTGTAGATGGAAACTTTGACATATAATGAGAGAGTGAGAGACTGTGTCACATAGAAACTACCTCGAGTCACGAATGACCTTCTGTGACTCTCGACTGAAACTGAAGTCCTCAGACTTGGTCGTACTACAGCGGCAGTCTGGGTTTGCGTGTGTGTGTGAGTGAGTGTGGTGCAGTGCGCTTGGAGTCGTTTGATGTTAACAAGCTATGCCACTGTTTTGTTAGGCCACTGTCACCAAAGCAACACATTATATCCCTTCTGCAGGGATTTTCTTTTCTCAGTGTGCGTTTCTGTATATCCACCTCCTCTGTATACGTGTGTGTATTGGTATTTGTGGTTATTTGTGTGCATTTGGCACCGCATGTATGTGAGGACAATATGAGAGTGTGAGTAAAACCGTCATTTTGCTGTTTTGGGCCAATATTCAGCTAAGCTCAAAGTGATAGATTGTTAGACTTTGGTTGAAAGGCTATGGGGAAACTGGTCACTGTACTGAGTGTGTGTGTGTGTTTCTCTATCTTTCTGTCTCTCTCATGATCTGTCTCTATCCCTCACTTTCTTTCTCAGTCTCTTATTCGTCTTAACCTCTCTCATTCTCTTATCCTCTCGTTCACTCATTTGTTTTTTTTTCTGACTTGGCCTAGGTTGAGGAAGCAGTAGTCCTTGTTCTTGTCAAGTGGCCTCTCAGCAGCCAAATTACCATTCATCCCCCCACCCCATTGACTTACAGTACAGCAGCAGTAAATCCAGACAAAAGCAATGCAGCCCTGTAAACTCCCAAAGAACTAACCAAATACAGCGCTGGTTTACAGCCCCTTTGACTCGTTACTCGAAAAGAAAGAGATGCTTGCAGGCGACTCCCTAATGTGATCAAGCCTGTGTGGTTAACAGTGACACCAAACTATGAATTTCCTGAGGTTGAGGCATTAGCATTGAATAGAGAGCATGAGGGAGAGATACGTGGATTGTGACAGACAGAAAACAAAGCAAAAGATGACGGAACAAAGTCGAGAGACACAGGGCTCCCATAGGTTTTAGCTTAATATGAGACACTGAATGCAATGAGAAATAGAATAGAGAAGTGACAGAAAGATAAACACGGACTTAAAGCAGAACGATGGAGAGAAGAGAAGCACATACACAAAGTGTGAAAATGAGAGGCAGCGGGGTAGAAAGTCAGATGAAATGGCAAAAAGTTTAAAAAGTTTTGTGACAGGGAGACAGAAAGTTCAAGAGTCCGAGTGCAGAGGAGGAAGGAGTTGTATTGTGCGTCATTTAGACCAGATTCCTCTTTATGGAATGGAACTGAATGTCTGCAGCAAAAATATTTTACTGACTAATAGCTCCTTTATCACCAGTGTCTCTACTCCTCTTCCTCTCTTCTCGCCTCTAACCTTTCCTGTCTTCTTATGGGAAAGAAGTCCTTTTGTTTAGTTTCTCTTAGCATTGTCTGTAACTTTCTTCTTTTTATTGTGACAAATGTGTTGCGAGGAACCCCTGCCAGCTAAAATGTTAAATGTCAAGTGTCAGAATGCTTCTGAGAAATATGCATAGCCTACACGAGAAACAATCTCCCCAACAGTGGGATCAGTGTCTTGCAGTAATAAACTCATTCACACCAATCTTGTCATCCAAACAAGATTTTCTTTTCAGTGGTGTTGGCAAATGTTTGCTCTTGCTATGTAAATTCTACCAAGGCTGGATTTGATGGCTGTCACATTACACACATTACATTACATACCTACAGGTGGTAGTTAGCCAAGCTCGAATAATTGTATCACTTTTAATTGAAATTAATTAATTTGCTGTCAGAGTTGAGTTCAGATCAATAATACCATTATTTGCTTGCAAAACATAGAATTCAAGTAGGTTCACATTTTCTTGGAAAAGACAGAAAGGAAACTCATCTGTGCACATGCCTTCAAAGGGGCAGGATTGTAGAAATTGAAGAGAGTTGAGTCATAATGGTTCAGTTCAGGCTCAGTTTACACTCTGTAAACACTCTGCATTTTTCATTTAAATATTATATATATCTATTATAAAACATGTGGTGAACTACTGAATCTTTAACTGTTTATGTTTGGCATGGAAAAATTAAGATTAAAGGTGATTTTTATGTGTCTAAATAACCTGTGAAGGACATGACCTTGCTGTCCTCAAAGGTAGCTCCAGTGTGGCCCTCTCGTGACTGTTTGTCTGTGTTTGTGCCCAAAACCTCCTAGTGATGATTGCTGTGTATCCCAGAGAAAAGTTCTGTAATAGGAGAGAATTCGCTACCGATTAGCATCACTATGACAAAGATCCAAAACAGCAGTAAATGGTCACACAAGAGACCAAATGTTCCACAAACCCCCCAAGTTTTCCAAAACTTTTACACTCTTGTAGACAATATATGGCCTGGATGGGGACATAATGTGTCTTTCTTTGAATGCTTTCCATGATTACATCGTCTGATTTAAAACTTTACGTTATACATCTGACATATAGTCCTTTATACAGGGATTTAGAACACGCAATTTCATGCTCTACTTGACTTGAAAAACTTGTATTTTTCTTGTAAAGATGCTTTCTTCAAGTGATTTTGACTGTAACTGAAAAAGTTATTATTATTATTTTAATTAAAATGATACATTTTAAAGATTTAGTAGCAAAATGTGATGCTTTTTTCTTCTGATTGCTGAAGCTAAACTGTTTCCTTACTCCGTCCTGATTGGGCAGGACGTTTTTACTGTAATGTTATTTTCCTTTTCCCTTGTAAGAAACTTCATATTGAGTGATATTACAATTAGTGTGAGCAGGTATTGTTAAATGTCACATCCAGACATTTCAACTGGATAAATTGCAGCTAAACTGAAGACTAATTTTGAAGCAGCTTGACGTCTGCCCCCTGTCTCTGGTGACAGACACAATGTAGAGTGTGCAGCTCAGAGGAAAAGGAAGAAGGCAATTAGGATTCCTTGGGTAACTGGGAGATTTAGAGAGCGAAATTGAGCATACCTATCTTAGAGAGAGAATGATGGAGAGCAAGAAAGGAGGAATGAGAAAGTGAAGCGGTACAAGAGCTTTGTGGAAAATAACAGAAGATTAGGACAGGAAGTGAATGCATTTGGAAATGAAGCGGAGAACAACAAACGATGAAAGGGAAAGGATGGAGGGAGAGAGATAAGGATGCAGGGTGCAACAGACTGAGAGAAAAAAGAGAGATAGTAGAAAGAGGAAATGTCACCATGTCAGAGACTGACAGATAGAGAGAGAACATAGAGAGGAAACAGTTTGCAGTAGTTTCTCGTTACTCCTCATTGTTGTCCTAGATAGAGAGAAGGGTATAGGTCAAGAAAACGAAAAGAAGACAAATTGAGGTAGGGTGGCAAGAGAAAGACAAACACAACTGACCGGCCAGCAACCCGACATGTCAACATTTTAACTCATGTATTCTCTTAATATTTCATGGTTTACCACAGCAGCCGCCGGTCCAACTTTTCATTCCTTCGAGCTCTTGGGAGTCTTTGTCACCTGATCTGTCATTTGTTTAACATTCCTTTCTAATAGTTATTTCTCAGTTTTTTTTCTCAGTCTCTGTGGTGTAGCCAACCAATAAAGCTGTACTTCAACTGAATCAGCCTCCCACACACCATACGTGTGTGTGTGTAAAGTCAACCAGTTTGCAGGCCCAAGGCAGCCAGACTATAAGGTTCACTGGTTTCAGTAGTCTGGGTGAGATGTGGCAAGGAGCTGTCTGTGCCTTTGTGTGTGTGTGTGTGTGTGTGTGTGTCTTTGTGTGTGTTGTATGGTATATTAATTCCCCGAACACCTGCTGTTTGCATTCTTGTCTTATCCCCTTGTCGCAAACACACACACACACACACGTACGCCATGCATCTGCCTGTAATGGAAACAAACAATTGTTAGGGCTTTGTACTAAAGCCACTTGTTAGCTGTCTGACTGCCAGCTGGTCAGTTAAATTTAAAGCTAAGTTAAGCTTTACTGCTGGGTGGGGTGGACACCCAAGCTTCAACAGACCAGGTGCATAAAAATGGCTGCCTCATTAGCTGGATGTTATTCATAACCTCTGCAGTTATAATTTTGCATTACAATACCTATAAGTGAAATTGGCTATTTTATCCATTTAATCATTTGAAGTTAACCATTTATGGTCTAACATTTATTCATGGATTTCTATAGTATCTGGGGTCAGTCAAGTCAATTTTATTTATATAGCACCAAATCACAATAGAGTTATCTCAGGGTACTGATGTTTGATGAATGAGATTATCTGAGTCCCTGCTTCTGAACTTGGAAGAATGGACGTACCAACTTCTGCAAATGCAAAAGTTTTTATATCATACTGTAGCTTCCAAGTAGTGGTCCTTATGTATTCAAATCCGAAAATTAAAATTTTGATTGAAGTATGTATGCTTTAGCATCAGAATACCCCCTTTCCAAGCACTTCTAAAACAAGTTTACGTGACCTGATGTAGCCAGTAGCCACAGAGACGGACTGAGCACTTACTGTTGCTTCTGTTCAAACTTAAAAAAAGACAAACCGACTCTGAACCCACCACCAGTAAACGGCTCCAGATCAGAGCAGAATATGGTGTAACTCAAGGATGTTATTTGTCCCTAAGCACCAGTTCTACTCCCAGCTCTCACCTCCAGAGCTCCCGGCACTCAGCAGCTGTCTATCACACAATATGACTCAATGCCTTTCAACATTGTTCATAGTATATCTTAAATATAGTATATTTCATGCTCTAATATACAGTATGTGAGTATATTAGGAAGTCACTGACAGCGACCTGCATGTGTGTATTGTTGTGGGGGGGCGCCACCAATCTAACCCACGTCACTGCTTTTTGCTAAAGGCTGAATGGGTGTTTCCATTTGAAAAACCTGCAAAGATATGCAGATGACGTTGTCCTTTAGAAGCTAATTATGGAGCATAGTGTCAGAGGTCTGAAGTTGTGTTTTCATTAGCTGATTGGTGTCAGCTGCTTTATTCATGCTTCACAATCAGGGGCTCTTTCATCTGTGTAGTAGTGTCCAATCATATTCATGCAGATATACAGCAGGACCATTATAACATGTGTGTTCACACATAATACAAAGCTGATTTTACAGGCAGTCTGATTGCATATACAATCAATAGAAAGATGCAAACCTGCCCAGGGCGGTGCCAGTTGAAAATGTATCAGTTTCAGCCACAAAAAAAAAAGTGCATATACTTAATTAATCTGCTTCATAAATGTACAGAGATGAGAGAGAAAGGAAGAGATACTGGAGGGAAATAATAAGAAGAGTGTGAGTTTTTGATGAGTTCTGAGTTCAGTCAGAGACTAATCTGAACACAAACACACAGGTTTATTCCTAAAGACATGGTCGGTATTAGGGATGTCCCGATCCAGCTTTTTGCACTTCCGATCCGATACCGATATTGTAGCTTTTAGCATAGGCCGATACCGATACCGGCCGATCCAAGCATGTATTAAAGATTAAAGATATTTACTTATTTTGTTGTTATACTCATGTTGAAAAGGGTTTTACTCTTAAGAACAACTAGCCAACTTAATTAGGTTAGTTTGAATAATCCACAATGGTTGGTAATGAGAAGCTGACCTGTTTATTCTTAACAGGGTTAAATAAACACAAAATAGACAAAATAATAAATAGTCAATTAACCACACAAACTGAATTGGCATCAATGCTCTGCTCTTGAACAACAAGACTGTAAACCAAGGCTTAAAAAGCCATCAGTGCAAACAATATTGTAAACTGTATTAAAAAAGCAAAACACACAAAAAAGCTGAGTAGAAAATAAATAGAGGGATGCTGGACAGGTCGCTAGGTGTGCTGAAAAACGCGGACCGGATTTGGGGGGAAAAGCTGAAAAAAACTAGAATGGATTACCTACATCGGTGCGCTGGAAAACACGCACCGGAGTTTTGAAAACAAACTGGATCGGGAGTCCGGATCGGGATTTTCCCGTGCAGGCCGATCCGATATTGATATGCATTTTCTGCTAATATCGGCGGCCGATCCGATCCAAATATCGGATCGGGACATCCCTAGTCGGTATGTCACTTCTTAGCAAGCTCACACCTAGTACATTGACTCTTTTGAGGTGAATAAGCACAAATGATCCAGCGCTCAAACTTGCACACAACGAATTTTCACCTCATCTTCTGTGAAAACACATTAAACATTATGACACTTATCACTGTTCCTGTATATACTCTTTCCAACGTCATTTGCAGTTGCAGGTTCTTCCACCACCAACTACTGTACTTCTCCTCAGAAGATTTAATGTTCATGTACAGTATAAAAATATAAAATATGACTAATGATTAAAAAAAATAAATTATTGACTGCTTTACCATCTGTTTATTTCCCAATATATCACTGCAAATTTGATGTTTAATTTCACACCAATGACATTTGTTTGGGCAATGGCCTTGACTTTCTCAGTTCTTAGGCTGTCATGTTAGGTAGGCGATGCCATCGGTTTCCACCTGGCCCTTTATCCTCAATGTTTGTTTGACTCCAGAGCGGTTTCCCTGGTGAGAGAGCAGAATTTTCCACTGTGAACAAGAGAAAGATGGAGATAAGGATAGAGAGATTAGCTGAGAAGGGAGAGAAAAAAAAGAGAAAAATGTAGCCGACTGTAAAAGAGTGAAAGATTGCGATGAAAGAGGAGAGATTAGAAAGAGAAAAGCAGAGGAAAGCGAAGAAAAAGTGCTTAGTCAACTGTGAAACAGTGAAAGATAAAACATGAGAGGTTGCGAGAGGGGGAGACACTGTAAAAGGGGGAGATTAGAGAGAAAAAGAAAAAGTGGAGAAGAAGGCTGAGAACATGATGTGAAGATCTGACACGCTGACATAGAGAAAAAAGAGGAGAAAGAGGAGAGATTTAAGACAGATAAAGGTGAAAAGGGAATAAAGAGATTTGAGCCAATTGTGGAAAGGCAGTTATGATGAGGCTGAGCACAGAGGAGCAAGACTAGAAAGAGAGGATGGAGAGAGGTGGAGTGATGGGAAATGTTTGGATGCTGCCTCAGAATCAAAAGTGAGTGGATACTTGACATTACAAATCAGTTTCTTTCATCTGGGTAGCAGCTCTTTCCCCAAGCTGAAAAAGATAAATCAATGCTGCATTGAATTTTTCACTACGTCCAAGAAGGCTTACCAGGCTGCCTCGCTTTCCAAGGAAATGGCAATTACAAGCATACTTGGAAGCCTCTGACAAGAGCCAGCAACATCTTTAGTAGTCTGGATGATGGCAGAGTGTCTTGCCATCAAAGGTTTATCTTGTCTCTTGTATGCAGTGAATAAGAGTCAACATCACTGTGAATTTCTTCTCCCCAGTTTCTGCAGTTTTGCAGTTTTTCATTTCTTCTAAATGCTTGTATCTGCTGTTGATGAGGACTCATATATAATAACATACACAGCTGTGAAAGTTTGACTTTTTTGTGCCTTAGGAGGTGGAGCAGGTGGTGCACCAATCAAAAAATTGGCTCTTCCTGTCCGCATGTCGAAGTATCCTTGTGCAAGATGCACCAGCACCTTGCATGGTAGTTTGCTATCGTGTGTGTGTGTGTGTGTGTGTGTGTGTGTGTGTGTGTGTGTGTGTGTGTGTGTGTGTGTGTGTGTGTGTTTGTGATCAGCAGAAAAACATCATGAAGTACTTGAGATAAATGCCACCATCTACCATCTAAAATTAGTTGTTGGTTCATGCCCTCTAGAACGACACATATTGTAAGTGTTTTCTGATCAGACGTCACTATTGTCTGGATGCTATCAGTGCCACCATTGACACCAACACAAAAACATATTGGTTAGGGTTTGGGAAAAATCATGGCTCATGTTTAAATATTTGCCTTCATTGTCATGGTTATAAAAAAACCCCAGTTGGTTATGGTTAAAGAGCAAAGAAACTGTCTTTGTTGACCCAGCCATAAACTTTGACCCCCTCCCTGTCATTATTACTATGGCCACTAAACAAATGTTTTTGGGTGCACTCTCAAAATGTTCATTTCAATGTGATATGTTTTAATTGTATATGTTCTAGATTGATCATTTCAGAATCGGCATTTACAAATTGTGGAACTTGTTCAAAGTATCACTGGCTGGACTTGAACCAGGGACTTGTGATTACATGGGCAGCACCTTAGATGTTATTACAGAATATACAACTTGTTTCAAAATTTGCACATATTGTCAACAATTACATGAATGTTGGGAAAGTGGAAGCAATACTCTGGCCTACTCATTCTTAAACCTCCTTTATTTGATTTTAACTATTTAAGAGCCTGAAGATAGAAAACTGTCTTTGTATCACCTCATAAGGTCGCTACGGCAGACATGTTAGCAAACAGTGATCTACTTGCAGAATTGACAAAGAGCAACATTAGCATTAGCAGCATTAGCATAACATAAGTCTCACATGCACGGTCCTTTTAGCACTGCTTTGTTCTCCATTAGTTCATGTGGAATGTTAGCTGCTAAATGCTCCACTATGTTCAAAAACTTTAGCTGCTAATTTGATCTGGCTGCAATGTTTGGTGCTGAACCTTTTATTGGAAAACTGTTGCTTTCTGTGTGTGGAAACAACGCTGATGAGAGCGAAAACAGTAAAATTACTGGCTGGAAAACACGGAGAAACCATTGAGTTAAAAAGATGTGAAAATGCTCCATAGAGCTGGAGAGTTGTGTGATAATTTGCTGTGGGTTTGTCACTTCAGGGGACCCTTTTTACATTACACATAAACATTTGATCCATTGGTAGTATAAAATTGAAGATTTGCGCTGCTTTAAGGTTCACCATTGCACCACTGTAAATCTTTTAGATTTTTTATACTCTTTTTTTTTTTTTCATATCTAGGATCCTCAAATAGAAACCGTACTTAACTCAAACCTCATTCTGAGAACTTGTTTGTTGTTGGTTTTGATTTCTAGTGGGTGGGAATCTTTGATCACAGGAGTTACTTTATGAGATCTCCCATTGTATCAGCTTAGATATATTGGAACTATTACCTTGGAGTCCTTTCAAGGACCCCTGTTGGACCCTGGACCCCATTTTGGACTTTGGGAAGTGCTACCCTCAGCCCTCCCTGTCTCAAGCCGGGGTATGGCTTTTATTAGTGGTCCTTGCCATGATAGTTTGGGGAAGCCTTTTGAAACCTAATATGGTCTTCAATCAGATTTATAAATGTTTAGGTGTATTATGAAAAACACACACGCAGTCCTCCTTGGTAAAACCAGACTCTGTTTATGTGTGAGTATGAGTGTGTGCGTGTGTGTGTCTGCAAGTGAAGTGAAAGCTCTCAGAGCGAGGGGAAAAGCGTTGTGTGTGTGTCTGAAATAAGAGAGAAAATGTGTGTGTTGGTCTATGCTCACATGTGTGTGTGTTTTTTTTCTTGCCCTAATTCCTCCTGTGCGACAGCGTTTCAATAAACAGCATACCCGTGTAAAGGGAACCAGTCAATACACACACTCGGGCAGTCCGTTGATATTGCACCCATAGTTAAAACAGATTGAATGACAGCCAGGAAACACGATACGCTTTTAAACTCTGATGATGGAGAGAGAAAATAAATTCATCCCACTTTTTTTCTTTTGCGGGAAAATTTGTGCATAATACTGTTGGTGCCTGCACGGTAGGGATGTTTGTGTGTTTTGGTTTCTGTTTGTTTGTGTTTGTATGTTTGTGTGTGTGTGTGCTTGTGTGAATGTGTGTGGCCTCATATGCTGTGGGGCATTCTCACGCTCTGTCCTATACTGCCACATCCATTAAATTGAGTGAGAAAACACACATGCAGACAGACAAATTCACACTGACTCAACCTTTCACTGATGTTCATTAACTTTTTTTAAATTTTAATCATGAAATATTTCGCTTTCAAGATGCACTGTATTATATAATGTTCAGACTGAGTTTTGTCACTTGTTTTAATGATACAAGTCAGATTTGTAACCTCTGTGTTTCTCTCTGTAGGGATTTGAACAGAAACAACATCACCAGAATCACTAAAGTGGATTTCTCTGGCATCAAGAACCTCAGAATTCTGTAAGTTTGTTTTTGTTTACTTTTACTTTCTTAACATTTTGTGCTGAAAAAATGCTGCCAAATGGTCTCAGGGGCTATTATGTTTCTTCTTCTTTCTTTTGGTTCCTTCACGCGTGAATTTATAACATTCCCGTACAAAGATGATGGGATTCATGCAAAAACATTTACGTCTCATACTAGTCTTGGACTGTTTTCTATGAAACTCGTGTGTTGGGTTTGTCTGTTCTGGGCTACTGTAGAAACATAGTGGTGTAACATGGCGGCCTCTGTGTAAGGGGACCCGCTGCCGATATAGATCGCTCATTCTCAGGTAACGAAAACATAACAATTCTTATTTTCAGGGGATTTACACTAATTAAGACATACCTATGAATATTATATTTCATTTCTGCCAACTCCATTCCATTAAATGCCACTAAATACGACACATGGCACCTTGAAGAGCAAATCCAATAGAACCTGATCAATAACTAGCTTAACACAGCTGAATCAAAAATTGTCCTTACTGAAAAACTCCAGAATTAATTGTTTGGTAACTTACAGTTTAACTCTCACTGAAATATTACCTCCGAACAAAAAGCAAAAAAAACCCAATTTATTTTGTCATATAGATAAGAAGTTGGTCAAATGTATGTATGAAGTTGAATCCACTGAGTTCTAGCAGGTCTTTTATGCATCTTTAACCTTCACTTTTATTTCTTGCTGTGACCTGTATTTGTTTCTTTACAAGGAATCCCATTAAAAAAAGCCATGCTGGAGCAATTAGGCAAATGCTATATTTACCTAATAGGCCTGTATATGGCTATAGGGGAAATAAGTCTCTATAAAATACAGTTTCCCATCCTAATGAGGGCAGGAGAGAATGCAAGTGTCCTATCCAAGGAGTCAAATTTCGTAATTACTGAATATTTACGAGGTTAAATAATAGAGTAATAGTGAGCTGACATGCCAGTTACAAGCAGTAAGACTCCTATTTGCTAAACAAGCAACACAACAGCAAGATGTTGAACTGATGTGGATGTGTTGATATGCAGAGATGGAAATGATGCAACTTTTGGAAAATTGTTACCAAGAAATTATGAGTCATTGTTTATATGAAACAGTGAAAGAAAACATAGTGAAAGTCAAAGTTTACATTTGTCCCCCATATTTTTCTGAGCCAAAGTGAGGGAATTTTCACATTGTGCAATATTGGGACATCTAGAAATGTTTGAATGTCTTTGGATATCAGTAATAAAAGATCAAACCATTGAGATGCTTTGAAGCAGCACTAAAGAAATGTCTATAAATCTACTTTACTGACATAATTAAATCATAAAAATCACGTTTCTACACACTTAAATGCTCAGAAATGGAATGAATAAACTTTCACTTCAATGCAGAGCTGCCAATGTGGAGTGAAACTTCAAAGAAGTGGCGAGAACAGAACAAATAACATATTGAGGATAACTGTGTTGAACAGGATAGATGTTGGAAGAGAAGACCTTCAGCTGATGCGGATGTGTGTCCAACCTGAATTAAAGTGATATACCATAACTGATGATTCAAAACCGCCCTGATATAATATCTGTTCAAAAATTAGTTTGGTTTTGGGTGGCCTCAAAAAGGACCAAAGCCAGAATGACCACAGATCCATTTCTTGGCAAAATTAACTCCAAAGGCATTTTTTTTTTTACTGCACACTAACCATGAAACCATATCTATATTATATTGTCAGCTTTTGTGCATATCTAGTCTATCACCATTGATTATAAAAAGTACATGCAACACTTGCAACACGCGCTACACTTGATGTTACATTTACTTATCTTGCTTGTCATGTCTAAATAGCCGTACTTCAGTGTGAGCTCTTGTCTCCTCTCAGATATCCTAATTGACTGCGAGGGCTCTCCAACTCCTCTGCCTGCAACTTTGAGTGTGTGTGTGTGTGTGTGTGTGTGTGTGTGTGTTTGTGTGTGAGGGCTGTAATAACTATAATCACCGTTGGCTGCATGTAGCTTCCCTCCACACTGTGCTTTAACCAGACCGGCAGATAAAAATACACACTGAGTGCAAACTACGCTGAGAAGTGGAAATAAGTTCATGCATGTGAGAGTTTGCATTTGTAAGCACATTTACTTAAGTATAACCATACTTGTGAGGACCAAGTTAGTTTTTGGAACTCATGTCAGTAAATGCTTCAGGTTGTGTTAATGTGTGTGTACATCCTCTATATGTGAAACTAAGGGGAAAGAAGGACCAAGGAAAGAGCCTGTATGTGTGTGTGTGTGTTTGGGTATGTGTTTGTGTATGTGTGTGTGTGTGTGTGTGTGTGTGTGTATTTGCGTGTGGTGGACCAGCAGCTTGTTTCATGTGGTTGGTGATAAACTGCTGTGACATTTCCCCACTCTAAATGTCTTAAAAATGGGGAGGAGATTGCTTGGGAAAGAGGAGATAGTCTGAGAAAGCACACACAGACACACACACACACACACACACACATTGTTGCATATATATCAAACACACAATGGCCACACAGTACATCCCTTTTTGCCCTTATCTATGGTCATATAGGTATTACTGTGACTTTATCAGAACTCTCTCTCTACTTCTCTCTCTCTCTCTCTCTCTCTCTCTCTCTCTCTCTCTCTCTCTCATTCACTCACTCACTCACTCTCTCTCTCTCTCCTTCTCCCTCACACATGCACATATTTACACACATAGGCATGCGCACACACACATACGTACATACACAAATGGGGATTTTCAGTAATTTAAGCTGTATATACATCTCATGGGAAAACTTTGCATGTAGTTTAAAATAAGTCTGACATTCTTCCCACAGAAGGCTAATACAGGGCAGCAGAAAAAAGTCTTAATGGGCAAGATTACATACAAACAAACTTGTAATTACTAATAATTAGTTCTGTAAGAATACTTGACCCTTATTACAAATATTCTGACCTCAGTTAAACCCTCCAACCAAACTTAAACAACATAATTGTGTCCTCTCAGATCTATTGTCAACTTCTAAATGATTTGATCTGTACATCAATATCTCAATGGCTATAAAATTAAACTCAACGTCTGACTATTAAATCATTTAAATCAGACTTCCTTCTTTAATCTGATTAAATAAAAAAAAACAAAAAAAACAAACACACATAATCCAATGCAGCAATCTCCTTAATCTGAGCGGTCAGACCGTCTTGCTGTAATCACTGAACTGACACAGCTTGCCTCTGCATGCATACTGCATGCACAACATTTAGTGTAATATCTTTGGCAGCCTTACATCACAAGATTTCTTCCAGATTGTGGCGAAATTGAGTAATTCCAAACAAATTTAGATTTAGGCGAAAACCTGTGCTTGATATTGAACATTTGGCCCTGGTGGAGATAATGTGGTTTCACCCATTGTGTGTAAGCAACAAGTGAAGTTAATATCCCCTGAAGTATTTCCTTATTTTCTTCAGAGGCCAAGTGCTCTGAGTTTGCCATAAAGTAGCGTGACATTCGTGCTTTTTTATAATGGTTGCTAAGATTTTTATTTTTTAATATGGTTGAATGAAGGAACCATTAGACACACCAGGCCCCACACACATGAAATCAATACATTTTTCTCCTCTGTTTTCTCCATCTCTCTTTCTCTCTCTTTCTGTCGATGACTAATGCCTGATACAGACCAATATAAAAACAATACCTCATCCGAACAATATGCCAGCGCCGACTCCCCTCACCATGTGTTTGGCCTAGGATCCCTTGCCTTTCTAAATGTCATTCAATAAATCAGCATGCGGTTGATCCCTCATTTGGACAAATATACTCTCATAGTTACTCAAAGTTATATCTTGATTTAGCTTACTCCAGAGTTTATGAGATCTGCTTTTTTATCAGGATGGAGAAAATAGAACTAAACGCTGGAATAAACATACTGGATTAATGCTGGCTAGACTGTAAATTATGACTGATGGGATTGAGTCAATATTTAGCATATATTTTGGTGTGTGTTTGGGTATGCTTGCTACCAGTGCATAACTCTGTACCTATATTTACACACATATCAAACATTGTATGTTAGTGCTGGTATGTATATCTATGCATCTTATGTATGTATTCATGCTTGTCATTGTTTATTGGCCGCTGTGTGTGTTTGAGGTCTTTTAGCTAAGTGTTTTGACAACTTTTTTGTAGCACTTGTGTGAGTTTAAAGTAGATTAAGCATGACTGATCAGTCGTTTCAGTTTTTAGCAGTTGACACCAAACATTTTTGGCGATATTTAAAAGAAAATAAGATTGGTTTAAACAGCTTTCAGCCTGGTTTTATGCACCCAAAGGGTGTTATAATCTTGACCATCATTACAGTAAACGTGTCCTCTTGCAAAGGACACAGGTCAGAAAATCTTTTTGTAATAAAAGTTAAGAGACAATGGGGTTAAAATTCATATGAGCTTCTCATTGTGCACTAAACAGCATCTGAGTAAGTGACTCACCCCCCACCCCCCAAATACAACAGTGGTTAAGTCACATGTATGTTTGAGTGTGTATGTCTGTCTGTTATCTTTCAGCCAAGTACATGTTTCCTATATGAGTTATATAGACTGTGTGTGTGTGTGTGTGTGTGTGTGTGTGTCTGTGTGTGTGATCATTTGAGTATGTGTGTGTGTGTGTGTGTTTGCATGTGTGTTAGTGTAATGAGCTGGTATGACAGACCATGGATTAATGGCTGTAATACAGCTGCATGTCTAAACATTTTCTTTGAAAGAATATTTAAAGGAAGGTCATGCCAAAACAATTCAAACTCCACATGGCAGGCCAGACGACGTCTCTTTTTGATAAAACTTCTTTAGTCTTCATTGGCTCTGTCTGTCTTTTTTTTCTCTCTCACTCAATCCATCTTGTCATTCATGGTCTCTTTGTTTTTGCATCTCTGTTTCCTCTCCTTCTCTGCCTCCTCCTTCCTCTCCTCTTCTTCCCCATCATTCCCTCCCTCATCTCTTCCCCTGCCTCTCACATCAGACACTCTTTTCTCTTCGACCCCCCTCCCCTCCCCTCTCAGAAGATGTCACTCTTAACATCCTCAGACAGAAAATATAAACACACATATCTGCGGAGATGTTCTTTGCCCGTTTTTTCTGTCCCATCTGGAAAACCTTAGATCGCCCCAGAAAACATGACAACACACACAGAGTAGAGAAGGAAGAAGAGGAATATGCATTACATTGGGATCCACAAAGGAAAGAGAGGAGAAATAAAAAAGATATCCACTGAGGGATGGAAGAAGGATGGGCTGTTAATTGTTTGTTTTGGCTTGCTACATTGTGACATTTGTGAAATGCCGCATGTCTTAAACTTTTTAAACTTTTACTTCACGCTAGATTCAATTATTCAGCTCAATGATTGCTTGTTTATACAACCAATTTTTAAAAAGTGCAAATGTCTCTCTCAATGTTTGAAATCTCTTTTCTATTTCTCTCTGGCAAGCAGTGGATTTTTCTCTAGTTGCACTTGCCAGAAAATGAGATGTATCTTATGTTTCCGTTTTTGGTTTGAACCAGGTCAGCCTCAAAGTCTGGCTGTGGATAGGTATTCCCAACTGCATGGTGGTTCCTCAGTTGGATATTTATTTTTATTCTAATTAAGTCATTTTAAACAAGTGTTCACTGCAGCTTATGTTGACACTTACTGTTATTTCTCCCTTCTCTTTATTGCCACTCCATGCACACAAATCATATATCTGTTGGCATTGTTTTTAAATTCTGGTTTTGTGTATTTTTAATAATGACAGTAACTACAACTGTTGTTCCTTTCTCTTTTCCCCTCTGGCTGTCTGTGTATGTCTGCTGCTATAGTCATCTGGAGGACAACCAAATCAGTGTTGTAGAGAGAGGAGCCTTTCAAGACCTCAGACTGCTGGAGAGACTGTAAGTACAGCACATTACACTACGATCTGATTTGTATGAATAAGAGAAAAATGCATTAACTAAAAATCTCAAGCAAACTTCAGTTTTTTGAAGGATTAAATAAGCCCATGAGGCTTCAAACATGCGCAAACAGCAAAAAAGATGCATACTGTACATGTACATCTGCAAACATCAATTCACACTTGCAGATGTTTGACTTCCTACTGCTGACTTTAGATTTCGCCAAACATACAGACACCTTTGACTTCCTGCTGCTGACTTTAGATTTCGCCAAACATACAGACACCTTTGACTTCCTACTGCTGACTTTAGATTTCGCCAAACATACAGACACCTTTGACTTCCTGCTGCTGCCTGTCCATCCTGTAAAGCCTGCACACATACTCAAATGATCAGACACACACACACACACACACACACACACACACACACACACACACACACACACACACACACACACACACACACACGCACACACACGCACACACACGCACACACACACACGCATGATAACCAATTCCATCCACTTCACACAACACCTTGGAATCTCCCATCGATCTTGTCTTGTGCCGTGTGTGTTTGTGTGAGTGTGTGTGTGTCTTTCAGCTCACACCAAGGCTCTAGTCAACAGAACCGAGGTGTCAGTGCACAACACAACACTTCCCACAGACACACCTGCATGTTTATGACTCTGTGCTGGAGGAATGACAGACAGACAACCTGACGGGAGACGTGTATCCATGTTTATTCTGTACATACTGTTTATGACGCTGTAGCATGAAATGAAGTTCCTAGAGTAACACGCTATTGGCGCTTTTCCACTACACAGTTCCAGCACGACTCGCCTCGCCTCGGTATGGTTCCAGAACAGACCTTTTCCATTACAAAAAAGTACCTACTCAACGTGGGCGGCGTCGTCATAGCACGGCTCCGCAAAACTGCCGTGACTTCGTTTTATACGCGACACAAAACACATTTAAAAATGCCGGGTTTGATTCTTGTGTGGGAAGGCTCATGACTCTTCCAGCGACAACTCTTCTGACCAATCAACAGCCAGCAGTGTGTCGACGTCACATTTTAGTACCGGCTTGGCTCGCTTGGAACCTCACCAGAGCAGGTACTAAAAAAGTACCAGGTACTTTCACTAGTGGAAACGCAAAAAGAGGCGAGTCGTGCTGGAACTGTGTAGTGGAAAAGCGCCATATGTATTGTTGAGACGTTATCTCCTAAAAATGAACTTAATTGAAAGGTTAACAGTTCCAGCAACATAAGTTACTTTCAGGTGATGTAACACACCATCTAGCTGTCATACTGGACTGATGAGAACAGCATCTCTAAACTTAGGACTTGGTAGTGTTGAATACACATTGTTGAGCTTTCACAGGAGCTGAGAATTTCTTCACTGATGCAGTATGTTCACTTAGTTTCTCAGACGTAAGTTTATTAGATATTGAACCGTAACAGTAGGCTAAGAAAACAAGAAAGCAAGAAAAATATATAAACTTTCTCTTTACATTTCAAAAGTGGAAATTCACTCAACACTTGAAGGGAAACATAGCTACAGACCTACACCCTGGTAGGGTGACACAGAAAAATACAGCAGAAAAACAAAAACGGTCCAGGTGACAGAAAACTCCTCTAGCTCTGGACAGAAACAAAAGAGCAGTTGACTGGCAGCAACATGTGTATCTCGTCTCTAAATGGAGATCGCACATCTGATAGGGGAAAGTGAGAGGTGATTGACTGCTTTAATGTTAAAAGGCTCTGTAATGCAGTGTGTCAAGAGGGTCAGAGGTTACAAGTGAAGGGGGAAGAGGTTGGAGGGCAAAATAGTTGTGTGTCAAAACTCACACAAAGGATGACATTTCATTTATCTAATCCATTAGAAAGAACATATGCTTTTGTGCAATTGTCACACTGACATTGTGTGTAAAAGTACATTACACCATGTAAATACGACAACATTTACACTGCATTTATCTGCAGTCAATCCAAGAAAAAAAAAAGTGATTTTTCTCTATTTTGTTGTAAAAATGGGAAAAAATATTCCCAGTCTTTGCAGCAGGTAAAAATAATAGTTTTAAATTGTACTTCCTGAATTGCTTTTTAAAAAGCTTTGATGACAGGGTATCTGATGTTATGCCTGTCAGGGTGAAAGGTTAGGGGTTATAGGTTGTGGTGTTGAGTCTGTGTGATTTATGGAGTCACATTGTGAAAAACATGAAGTTTATGTATTGATCTCCTTGGGCGAGGACAGCCATTCATGTCAACACATAAATTATAAAGTGAATTCACCTCAGTAAGGAATAAAAATATACAAATCAAAGACTCAGCGGTGACTTAAAATGGCAAAAAGTAATATTTAGCTGATTTTTAGTGCTGTATAAAGTTCCATTTGATTGATAATCTACAAAAAGAATAGGGGATTTTTTAAGAGATGTGATTTACTCCAATGTTTTCCTACCAAAACTAACTGGTATATCAAACCACTACATTTTGAGGTAGTAGCCCAGTGAGAATAGTTCCATCTCCAAACCATTTCTGCTGGACTTTATTGTGATTCTGACTAATAGGGATAATTTTTCCAAATTTTAAAAGTATGGTGCCCATAGAGTTGTGGTCTGGTACTCTTTCAAAGGTTCCAGGGAGGAGAAACTTGTCATTAATATTTGAAAATACACAAAGGATTCTTCTCGTAAAAACCATAACTGTTTTGTGAGCGAACGTCTTAAGATGACTCACAACTGTAATAGTAGCCGATCATGTGCTTTACTTTCGTACCAGCAGTTATTTTCTAGGAGCAGGGGTCAATTATTTCAAATGGTGGATATCTCTTTTTGGACTGCAGCTCTCTTTCCATTGGTGCACAAAGGAGTGAAAGTCAGGGTCTTATTATCATTATCACTGGGGTTAAAAGGTTGGTGTCTGTGTCTTCTCCAACACAGATTCTACTGTGTGACCCCGTGACCCTCCACCCTCCTTTTCTTCTCTTTTTCCCCTCCACGCCTCATTTCTCAGCCAAATGCTTTGGTAGCTTGATAATGCTCCCTCTCTTCACACTGTCCTCATCAACCTCAGCCCCACCCTCAATACACACACACACACACACACACACACACACACACACACACACACACACACACACACACGTACACACACACACACACACACACACACACACACACCCACCCACACACACACACACACACACACACACACACATACACACTGATAGACACATATTTCACCCTTACATTCTCCGTCTGGTACTTTCTCTTCACACACACGTCTTTTTGTTGGTCCACACCATTCTTTCACTCCCTCCATCTTCTTCTGCCTCTCATTCCTTTGTAAATAATTGCCATATGTTCATTTCATGCTCTGCTCAAACCACTCAAACAGGAAATGGTATTTTACATGTAACATATAAGAAGACAGTGGGCATAAGCATGTTTTCCTTTCATATTAGTGGAGAAGCACATGTCAGATAAGCTGGATGAGGACACAAGTTCTAGTGATATGAATGATAAACTGAATATGTATTCTTTGGCAAATATTGTACAATACAGAATTATCAGAAATAATCAGGTCACTAAGATTTGATTTTTCGCCATTTAAAACACATTAAAAATACAGAATGGATAAGCTATTTTTTTTTAAATAGGAATATTAAAGTATGAATTCTGGGGCAAACATTTTTTTATTCTGCCAGAAAAAATGGACCACTAACTTGTTTTTGCTATTTTCTATGTATACAGTAGTGCATTTTTTAATGCCTTAATTAATGATACGATTTTCTTTTTATAAATGGAAAGAGCAATTTTAGGCATTTATCAGAATATATTGAAAATGCAAGAGCTGAAACAGTAACGTAATTAATCAGAAAATGATTCAGATCACATATGGAGCAAAAATGCTGAACTATTTTGGACTGTTGGTTAAACAAAACGAGCAAGCTGAAGACATCAGCTTTGGAAACTCCAGAAACCCATGGCACTTTTTTATTAGGTTCTGACATTTTAAAGACTTTAATCGATTCATCATATTTGAAAAAAAGTCATGTTTCCAGTCTGAGAAAATAATAAGTGTCAATACATTGAATAATCCTAAAAGTTTTTTTAAACTTATCTTTCAGCTTAGCCGAGGTGAGTGAAAGCCTCCAGGAACCCAAACTTGTTCCACCTTTTACTCCCAGGTCAAAGCGGATTAGGGGATGATAGTGATAACTGGCTTTAGAGAGCTTACAGCACGATAACCTGTAACTGACACACACACACACACAAAACACGACACGATAACCTGCGGGTCTTGATCACAGGAAACCAGTCAGACTTTCCCATGAAACTGACCTTTGAACCATGACCTGACAGACCTTCAACGTGATTTGCTAGGCTGGTTGGTGATGGTTCAGTCAACACAAAAGCAATCTGAGTGATTCATTTGTGGGTGTGTTTTTAAAATTTCTGTTCTCTCATTGAGATTACCCTGAGTTTTACATATTTTACTTTAACTGTATTTATATTTACTCCTTTTTCTTCCTTCCTTCTCTCCCTGCAGTCGTCTGAACAGAAACAAACTCCAGTTTCTCCCAGAGCTTCTCTTCCAGTCCAACCCCAAACTAGGACGACTGTGAGTACACATTTCTTTTTTTCTTCCATCTCTCCATCCAGCGATCATACTTCCTCCAACTCTCCCATCTCTCTTGCTGCCTTTTTCTGTCTCTTTTGATGTGTTACGCGATCCATTTGAAAACAGCCACGGTGCAATGGCAGAACTTTCATCCGGGTTGAGGGTTCAAGTCCTGCGCCAGGTGACACAGTGCCGCTCTGTGCTCCTGTCGAGAGCTGAAAAAGAGTGTGTGTCAGATGTGTGTGCGTATGTGTGTGCACGATTTTAAGAGGTGAAAGTGTGCCTGGAGTGAATGTTTTGCTTGGACCCGTGAAGAATTTTTATTCAAGAATATGGAGTTTTCCCAGAGTATTCAGAGTGTAAGAGCAGGTCATACTGATGCAGTGAAGCCTTCCACTTGTCCTTCGCCCTCTTTTTCATCTCACATTCCCAGACACACACACACACACACACACTCTCTCCCTCTCTCTGTTTCAGTCCCATAGGTGTATCCACCCTTTCTCCCTGTCTTCCTCTGCTCTCTCCATCTGCACTCTTTCTTTCCATTTTACTATTTGTCTTATCCTCAGAGAGTCTCTGTCAGGTTGGGTTGAAGGTTGAAACACTTTCTAAACTTTATAGCTGTTTACATTGGGCTGCCTTCAAGTAAATCTAGAGGTAGACTTTATGTGTGTTCATGTGTGTGTCTCTGGTGAACGCTTTCTACTGTATGTTTCTACAATCATTAGTTTCTGTCATGTAGGTGTGTGTGCATGCGCTATAGTGATATATCTGCATATCAGTAAGAATGCCTGAGTGTGTGTGTTGTGATGTGTAAGGAAAGGAAATATCAGCATTGGGACATTAAAGTTCTCACTTCTCTCATTCTCTTTTTTTATGTTTCCATGAAGCTGAACACCTTGGAAGCTACTGTAACCTTTCTTTGTTGTGTTTGACATTATTGACATTTGAGGTATTTTAGAGGCTAAAAAAAGGGAATACTCCACCAAAAATTCAAATAGCTGTAGTCAGGTCTGATTTCCCAGCAATTGCAGTTCCAATAGTGGCCCAGAGTCATAGCAAAATGTCCATAGAAACTTCTCAAACCACTCCTGCAGCTCTGTCAACTTCTTCTTCTTTACTGGTGATTTGTTTTCAGTATGTAGGCTATCCAACAGTAAGGTGTCTTCACACCTTGTCAAAATTCATAGCTCCATGCTGAGCCATCCCCTCCTCATAGCTCCAAAGCTTTTTTTAAAAGTAGTGTGTTTGTGATTTTCTTTGGAAAACAGGTCAGTGGAGAGGTAGATAATGCTGCAGGAGTTTTTAACTGTTTTTGACCTGCTTTTTCTTTGCTGTGCTTCTGGTTCATTACTGGAATCCACTAATTAATTAACTAGTTTGAATCAAAGTTGATACAGTTGCTGTCCTGTGTACTTTTAGAGACAATTTTAAAGCCTACAGATGATGACTACTAGATTTAATAAGATGGAGTTTTTGTTGACTTTTCTGTGGTGATAATGCATTGAGGAGCTCCATACAAATGTCTCACAATATGTTTCAGATTGAGGGTTTTAAGTTTGAAATGTACCATGACATGAACCACGTAGTAGCCATCTTGTGCACCTGTTCAATCTATTAAAATATGTTTATAGCCACATTTTGTCATTCAAACTCATCACTCATTCAGCATCAGAACTTTTATGTTGATACACAGCAGTGCAAAGTTGCTTGGAATAACAAAAACAATAAATGCAGCTGTAATAATGGTGGTTTATGATGAAGACAATAAAGTGATTGTATTTTCTGCAATGTGATCCCTTGTGTTGGCAGGAAAGCCACAGAAAGATGAAATCTTCTCAGTGGGGTGCACACAGAGAGACCTCTATTTAAAACTCTGGACAGACTGATTGTGTGTTTCATATATTTGTGGTGTATATCTGATGTATTGCTGAAGACAGCAAACTAGACTGTTATGGCTGAAAGCAAATTGTCATTTACGTCAACTGCGGCTTCCAGGATCACACACAGTCAAAAACCTCATGTGAACATCAGGGGGGGTGGGGGGATCACAGTGACAGATGCAAACACATATAAACACATGCATATACACACACACTGCATCACACATTAATTTACACACGCAATCACTGTGTTTATTTCTTTTTCCTCTTGTTCTTCATGAGTGACAGTCGTATTTCCTCCACTGCCTGGCTTACTCTTCTATAAAACCCCTAATTGATCTCGAAAGCTCCTATTTATTACCGGTTGAATATGGATCCCTATAGAGCTCTCAGACAACTCAGTAAGAGAGTGGAAAGGGTGAACATGTTCCAAACTTAACATTATAAATCTCATGTTCTTTATATCCCTACTTTGCCATCAGCACAATCTAAATTACAGTGTTAAATTACAGTGAGTTTCCTCCTGCTCTTTATTTTTTTCTTTCTTTCCACTTTTCTCATTTTTCTCTTCCATTTTACGATGCTTTTTTATCCCATCCATGCAATGTTTTTCTGCAAATGAAGGAAGTGGAGGTAATGTCAATAGCAAGGTAAGTATAGATGGGAGACTGCGTAAGAGAAGGAGAGAGAGAGTCAGAGAAGGAAGACGGTGGAGGTAGAGTGACAAGAGAGAAAGAGCAAAAGCCAGAGGGAGGGAGATTGAAAGGGAAAGTAACAGCAGGAGGGTAAGAAGGAGGAGACAGGGAGGTTTGCTGGTGGCTTTCTGGTTTGGGTTCATAACCTTCCTCTCTGTCAGCCTCGGTTAGATATTAAATGATGGCAGTGTGATAGGAATTACCTCTTAACCCTCCTATTAAAGCCCTGTGGTCTGAGGTTTGGAGGCGGCAGGAGAGAGAAGGAGCTGGACTAGCATTAAGGGAAAATAGGCATGGGTTGGAGGGTTTTACTCTCGAGGAGGGTGGGAGGTAAGGGCAAAAGGTATCAGGGTGGATAATAGTTTTTACCCAATTCCTGGATCCTGCTGAGATGAATGAAGCGTAGGATTCAAAGCTCGGATCGAAGGTTAGCGACGTCTCTTATTGGAAAATGTTGTAATTGAGCAGTAAGTGGGGCTGGTGACTGTCTGACAAAGACAGATGAACGATAGGTATTAGGGAGGTCAGTCGGGGGTCGGGTGGGTTGAGGGGTTGGATGGATGAAAGGATGCTGGTGGAGGATGAAGGGAGCGGGTAGATGGATGGAGGGATCAGAGTGTAGGTACTCAGCAGGGGGGTTGGGGGGGGAAACAAAGACAGAGACGGTGATATAGATGAATAGTGGACTGGAGTCTGTGGTTTTCAGTGTGTGCAGTCTGTGGTCGGTTCCCCCCACTGTTTGCAGAGACTGTGGTCTCACAGCACATGCACCCAGACACACATTCACACACACACGGCTTGAGTTTTGAGTAGAATACGTTTGTTTATAGTACAATGAATTTCTGGTCTGAAAAGCAGCATATTGTGATTGCTCAGATGAAAAATTGTAAGCCATTGGGTAGAGGGCTTTTGCGCATCAGTGCACATAACAGTATATCTGGGAGGTTTACTTTGCTAAGTGACTGAAGGCTGTTAGTCTCCTATCTAATAACACTGACCCAGACTGTGTCTCATCCTGTTATCTTCACTGTCCTCTGGGAGTTTGTGTGTGTATGTGCATGTTTAATATGTGCATGCTTGTGAAAGTGAGTGAGTATATATTGCGTGCAGGGCCCCCAAGTGCATCATCTGTGCATTTGAACCAGCACTGGTTTACTGCCAGTGATACTCATGAAGCAGCATCATTCTCTCCCATTAAAGCAGCTCATGTTACAGTTGATTGGTTTGCATGAGAGGAGAAGGGCGCTTGGAAGATGGAAAATGGGAGTAATGTCAGACACGACAGATATTTCCCCCTTTCCTTCACCACAGCAGCTCCAGTGGGGCCTCAGATGCTGAGTATTACATAATGTAGGAGGTGATGTTTCAACATTTATGGACATGGGAATAAATAAAAGCCCCACCTTGCTGTATAGATGCAGAATAAGTGTTTTACAGATGGGACTGTTGTCATGTTATGTCAAACAAGAATGTGGATATATTGTATGTCATGCAGTCCATACTTCACAAACAACTTAGTGATCTTTCCTGTTAAAAGCAGTACTATATAACAAAACATTTAAAAAAAACAAACACATCCTTTCTCTAACAAATAAAAAGTTGAAGTCATGATCCATAAAATGCACCCTTGTTCAATTCAGTACAGTCAGAGATGTTGCTGCTACAGCCTTACTTGGTCTGGTATGACCAGTATTTTAGCTCAGAGTGGCTAATGCCAGCAAATGTTCTTCCATATTTGTCATCATCTTGTAATTTGCACACAAATGCAATATTGCAAAAATAGTGTCTGCAATAAAAGAGCTAGTGTAAACATCACAAAAAGCTAATAAAATAACCTGTTACTGAAGAATCTAGCCTCCAGATATTGGTTTGATGACATGCTCTAATGTAGTGAAGACCAGTGTGCATCTTTTTTAGTTTGTGGCTTTCAGCTTCTTCCTATTCTTCAACACTGCTACTGGGCTCCCCTGATGCTCTTACAGCACCCCCATTAACTGCATCACAGCAGGGATACCAACAGCCAAACATTCAGCCTAAAAGGGTTTTTGGAAGCTTAATGGAAAAAGAAGTGAGTGTTTGTCCAGAGGGATGCTGTGAAGGATTTTATCCTATCAAAGTGTCCTTGAGAAAGATGCTTAATCCCTACATGTTCACTCACTGTGGGCCAGACCGGATAACAGCATTAGATAAACACCTAAAAAGTAAAAGTGCAGACTAAAGGCTGGAGGAAAAAAAGAGATAATGTTGCTGTGGGGAAGTGAAACCAGATGAAACAGCAGTAAGAGAAAGATGGATGGATAAGTAGAAGGAGGAAAGTCTAATGGTCAACAAATCTGGACCTGCAATGTTTCCAGTCCAAACCCCCGGACTGATGAGTGGATGTTAATGAGACATGCTCTTAAGCATCATAAGGTTACCCTTGAGCAAGGCACTTAACCTCCAAATGCTTCAGTGGAGCTCCCAGATGTGAAAATGTGGATGTAACTGTCCTTGGCTTCTACTGTAAATACAACTTAGCTGGTTAAGTCAGGGGGAAAGAGCTGGACAGAGAGAGAGGAATGAGAGAGGGAGGGAAGGCTAAAAGGAGCAGGGGGTCATTCGAGACGTCTTTTCCTCCTAATTAAGTTAATGGAGAAAGACGAGGAGGTTGCCTTTAATCTTGGCTAATTGTCCATTTAGAGGCGACTGCCATAGTTTACCTGCTGGAATGTTACGGTTAGTGTTACAGGAAGTGGGTGTACTCTGTGTGTCCAGCGATTGGCTGTGACAGACAGGGCCGCAATGGCTATTGGTGGGAACGGCCTGGAAGGGCGAGGGGTGAACGTAAACTGCCTGAACTCACATGTGTCTCCTCTTTCTTTTTTTTTATCTCTCTCTGGCTGGTCACTCATTTACTTTCTCTCCCATTTTTCTCTTTTTTTCCCACATGCACTTTTTCTGTTACACACACCCACACAAACAGAACAAACAGCTTTGATGTTTGTATTGCTGTCAGGATTTGTAGGATTGTTTTCTTGTCACTAGGCTCCAGGCCCTTTGTTTGTTTTTCACGCCACTGAGTACTGGCGAGAAACAAATAAATCTCAAACACACGAACACACACCGAGGCACACACAGAAGCAAACACAAATACATCTCGTTCTCTCACGCCACCTCTCCCGCTGATTTAACACCACAGGCGCTGGATGTAGAATTGCGAGGTCTACGTGTGTGGGTCGATGTGTGTGTGTTTGTGTGTGTGTGTGTTGGTGCATGGCACTTTACACAAAACCACACACCCACGACAGAACTTCCTAATAATTAAACATGACTCAGAAGTACGAACCATGGCATGCAGCTGCACCACAAGGCTTGTAGGACCTGACATGCAGCTGCACCACAGGGCTCATACAGTATGTGTGTGTATCTAACAGGTTTATCAATCTTACTTATGCTCAATGTCTCAATGTCATTTGACATGATTGTTTCTTAAAACAAAGAAAACATGTCAGTTGGTTGAAATTGCAGTGGGTGTCCTGGCATGAAACTGCACCATGAGGCCCATAGGCTCCAGGATGCAGCTGCACCACTAGGCCCACACTGATATTCACTGGCATTCAGGGAAGGGAAGACTTTTACAGAGGGAACCTAAAATAAGACTGCTCTTACCAGCTTATGTGTGTGGTTCCCACAGTCCAGACAGCAATGCGATTTTGTCTCAAGACATATTTAGATAAGTACACACTGCAGAGATACTGAAAACCAAGAGAGAGAGAGGAAGAGAGAGAGAGTGAAAGATAGAGAAAAGGAGATGGCAAACGATATTGGGATATTTTAAGAGATTTAGAGAGACATGGGCATGTTTCAGTCTAAAAGTTTCATTAATTACTTAATGAGATGGGAAAAATTTTGTTCACATGAAAGAGAATAGAAAAGATAATGAGACACTGGGCATTTATATATACTTAAGTAACATTGTTACAATATTACTTCTGTAACCTAATTTATTCATAGTATAATCAAAAAAACTATGTAGGGATGAGTATGACATAAACTGGATTAGTTTAGCTCGATTACTCCTGGACACAGTTGAATTTTTTTGCTATACATCACAGGATGTCTAATCTGCATTTTACATTACACGCACGCACGCACGCACGCTCCGTTAACAGCAGGAACACATGAATAACACTGTATTTTTTCTTAGCCTAAACTTTGCCTATTTGAACAACTTGCTGTTAAAATGACTTGTGTCTCACACTTTGAAGGCAGTCCGAGTCTTGTTTCGTGCGTGTGTCCATATGAAAGTGTTTGTGTGTATATTCAATCTCACACACCAGTTCAGGCACTTTGCACAGCTTGTGAATAAGAATGCATCAGGTTAGTTTCTCTTGCTGTGAAAGAAGTCAGGTGTCCAAAAGGTACCGTATGAAGTTTGTGTGTGGGTTGGCCTATGTGAAGTCTTCCTATGTGGATGTGTGAATAAAACAAACCAGCTTGTTTCTTAGCAGGGCAGGATTCACCAGTCAGGCGGTCTTAAAGTTCACAGCAGCAACACCTTTCCCTTTCAGCTGCCTATTTAAGCAGCTAGCCAGCTAGCTGGATTGCCGTAGGGCCAGAACTTATGAAACGATCGTGGGAGGCTGGGGGCCTGTGGGTTTTTTTTAATCCTGTATGGCAAAGAATTTTTATATGTTTGCACTGAAATAGCACAGAGGTTGCATGTGGTAGTAATTTAACCTCACAAATAAAGGTGAGTTAGATGGGGAAAGTAGCCACGGCGCCGCTAGCGCACATCGTTAAGTCATGTAAAAACTCACTGACTTTCCTTGTGACCTCTTTACTCTAACAATAGTGATGTGTGTAGGCACAAATATGAGTGTATGGGTGTGTGCACATGTGTGTTTTAGGGTGCTGTATATGATTGTGATTGAGGATGTCTTAACGTGCAATGAGGGTGTATATAGTATGTGTATGAATTTATATAGTGTACATTTGTGTTTACAGTATATGTGTGTGCATTCTTATGTACGCTAAATGTGGGTAATCTTAGTAATTTGTTTGCTGCTTGCGTCTGCATATTTGCTTATATGTTTGTATATGTCTTGCATGTGTTTGCATATGTCTACTTATATACATGTCTTTGGCTTTGCGTGTGTGTGTGCATGCGTGTGTATGTGTATGTGTGTGTGTGTATGTGTATGTGTGTGTGTCTGTACATATATTTAAGCAAGAAGCAAAGTTGATATGGGGCCAAACTCACTCACACACTGTTTGTTTAATCACAATTTAGGTTTACATGAGAACGCTAATCAAAAACAGACACAGCTCCCTGGAAAGCAGGGGGAGGAGGAGGAGGGGGAGATGGAAGAAGGGAGGTTGTGAGAGAGAGGAGGACATGAATGGGGAGGTATAATGTGGAATGGCAGGATGGGAGAAAGAGAAGAGGAAAGAAAAAAAGGACCTTGGGTGAAGGTGAAGACAGGAGATAAAGGAAGAGTCAAATGAGAAATGGGAGATGAAGGGAGGTTGGAGGGGAATAGAAGGCAGCAGATACCCCCTGTGAGTAGGACTTTAAAGAGAATAGAAGCTTTTGTTGATTGTTGACCTGTTTCTTTTTTCCTTCTTGCAAACCAGACTAATGATCTGGCTCGAATTTGAAATACTTTATTTTTCCTGAAGGATGTTTTAAAAACCTGGCAACTGGCTTCTGGCCTGCGTGTATGTGTGTTTGCTTGTGTGTATGTTGACAGAGTGGGTTTCAGTAGTAAAAGCACAATGCACTCATATACACACTCTGCACTCCGTCACTGACAAAAGTTAAACAACTAAACAAATGCAGTGTCCCCCATAATTACATTCATGTGTATATGATGACAGAAAAGACAGATTCTTTCCTCAACAAAGCTTTCAGTTTCATGTCACTGTTACATTTTTTTTACAGTAAAACTCCAGATGACTTTTTTAAAATAATGTTTTCAAGACTTGCATAGTTTCCTGTACAGCATAGTGAATTAGTGGGTAAAAACCCATAATGCAAAGGTCAAACATCGAAGTCGGTGATGTTCACCAAAGACGAAAATGCAAGAATAATAAATCAGGGTAAAATACCACCTGATGTCAATTTTTTTCATAAACGCTGACTATCCTATGAATGCTATGTTGTATTTTCATCATTAAGGTTGTTATTTTAGCTAATATTTTAAAGGTATACATGTGTGATTTAATCAGTATCCTGTTGTATGCCTATCTCATTTTTCAGAAGTGTTGAAATTGAAACCCAACTTACAGTCGTACTGTGGTGGTAGAGTTATGGTGATGTCATCTGAGGACGTCTGTGTTTAATCTCATCCTGAATTCTGGGAAACTGTGTTTCCAGGTTATTTACTGTAGGGTGACATGTCGTACAATGTGTATAAATTGTTTTTCCAGCTCAGTGTGAGGCCAGAAAATAGCTGAAAGTCTTTTTGTGTCCACAACGAGATACATTTGGGAAATATTTAATCGCAGCTTTATGTTCATGGAAAAGTACAAGGAAATGACTGACATGTCCTAAACAGCCTAGTATCCCCACGAATTGCTTCCACATTGGACAATTTTGCCCTTCACAATTTATGTTCAATACCAACATTTAATGTCAGTGACTTTCCTGCAAATGGAAAATGGACTGCACTTGTATAGAGCTTTTCTAGTCTTCCAACCACACATTCATACGCTGATGGCAAGGCTGCTATGTTAGGTGCCAACCTTTTATCAATAGGAGCTAACCATTCACACACACATTCTACTGGTGTAGCCATCCGTAGCAATTTGGGGTTCAGTATCATGCCCAAGGACATTTGGCCAGACTGTAGGAGCTGGGCATTGACCCACTGATCTTCCAGTTGGTGGATGCTCTACCTCCTGAGCCACAGCCATGTCAGGTGCAGGTTCACATCTTTTTTATTAACCATGACCATTCTTGTCCTAACATTAACCATACTGTATTTGTCATGCATACATGCTACAGAAAGCTTTTAGATTTTAAAAGTGTTGGCACTGGATATAAAGCACAACTTTTGCAGGGTATTTTGTCTGGTAATATGGTTACTTGTTAACTTTGAGTTCTCAACAAAACAAGTATTACATTCATGCATGTCTAAGTGTTACAATGACTGGTTTTTTCAGGTCTGCCCTAAAACAATTGCCAGGTACCCAAATGAATATTCAAATATTTTTTTTCTTGCTGATATCCCTCCTTCTGTTAATACTGGCCATTAAGATATAGCTGTATGATGTACTTTCAATGTAAGTGATGGGCAAAATCCACAGTCCTCCCTCTTTGCAAAAATGTATTTAAAAGTTCACTTAAAGCTAATATGAGCATAGTAGATAAATGTAAAAGTCTGCCTTTCAGAAATGAGTCTCAATCAATTGTGTAGTTTGTATTAGTATCATTCATAATGATTTTAATCAAATAATACATTTTTAGGTTTTGCAACTTTTATACTGAGCAACACTTTGTGATCTTTTAGCTTCTTTAACGACAGTCACTGAGCAGTGAGGAGACACAATAAAGAGGCTGAACTTGAGTTGTCCAGTTGGATCATTAAAACCAAGTCAAAGGTTGATTTTTTTTTTTTGATAAAACCTTTTCCCAAATTGTAGTGTCAATGTATAAAAGAGAAACTAGCCCCATCTAAATAATTCTTAATCTTAATATACAGAGGTATATTTGAAATCAGGGGTTTCATATTTGCTTTAAAGGGTCAATGTAGTGGGACTGTAGATGGGTAGAGTTTGCTCTGAACTTGCTAGTAATTGAGTGAATTCTGTCTCTGTTATTGAAATAAGTCAATTCATGCTTGACTAATCTAACTGCTCTCAGTTGTCTGAAATGTTGTTCTGGAAAAGGATTTCTTGAGTGATGAGCCTCCTTAGGTAATCAAGTAATCACACATATTGCACACATGTTGTATTATGTGATTATCTTTAGGTTTTAAAGTTATTGGAATGGTTTCAATTCATGCGTGTGTGCACATTTTTGCATAACACCTTGACTTTGTGGGAGGTCTGCATAGCTACTGCTTTCATTGTTGACCATTATTATGACTACAGGCTACATGGCACTGGCTAATGTCACACACACACACACACACACACACACACACACACACACACACACACACACACACACACACACACACACACACACACACACACACACACACACACACACACACACACACAGACACTAGTAGGTGTCTAGAGAGTCAAACTTTCTGTGTTTGGGCCTTCAAGTGAATTTGTGTGTGTCAAAAGTTAGACTTGTGATTTATACTGTTTAAGTAAAGTCTGATTGTTACAAATGAACCCAAACTGTTGTTATTGCTGTGGTGTAATCAAGAGTCATACACACTCTCACACAAGGAAGGACACACAAATACTCCCTGTGTCACACACATTCACACGAACAGTAAGAGAAACACTACAGATATACAGATTGACTCACGCACTCTGGCGAGACACACAAACAAACTAGTTACGTTGCTCTGTCTCTCCATCCTCATCTGTCTCTTTGTCATACAAATGCACTCTCACAAATGTTGGACTGTCACACGTGTTGGAAGTTTGTGATTTCTGAGTTATGAAAGTAGTTGATTGAATATTTACTTTCATTCTATCCTGAAATATATCTTGATAGGTTGTAAATCTTGCTGAAAAGTATTAAGTCTACATACATTTAAATTTAAATAAACAAAGAAGTGTGAAGTTCTTACACTGTATGCACCTCCATGAAGGAACATCAGTATTTCCCCTTTAGTTGAGTATGAATTCTTCCTGTACTGATTCATTTAAACATTTTTATCACAGCTTTGATTGAGGATAAAACCATGCTCAGATATTACCTACAACAGAAACCTGTTAGGAAATGAATGCTTTCTATACTGCAGTGTCATGCAGTCAAATGCAAAGAGTGACTGAATCAAAGTTTGTCTGTTTGTCATTATGTTACTATGGTGTTACTACATGCTGGCTATAAAGACCTAACTCTTGAAGCTGGAAGCTTTTACATCATCCATGTAGCACTGCATGAGTCAACTGCAAAAAATAACTAACATAATCTGTTACATGCAACATTTTAACATCACTAAATCATATCCATATTGAGGCTGAAACATTAGAATAAACACTGCAAACAAAAATCCCACAACCAAGAAGATTGTCAGCTCCTACTGGACTCTAAACTGACTTTAACATTGTGTGCCACCTTGTTGGACTTGGCTGGAAATCTGCTGGATTGCTTTATGGTACAAAACTAGAAGGGGGTGCTGCTGTTCTTCTAGCGCAATTGGTGCTGACATTTTCAAAAGTTTCAGATGGCAGTCGCAGATAATGGAATGAGTAAAAGACTTTTGATGAATCACTTCCAACATGATTCTCCTTGCAAGAGGAAACCTATAACAGAGCAGCCAAAGATCCTCCAAATGTTACCTGTGGGTAAAATGGAAAATATTGTCTTTATTTAAAGAAACATTTCCATTAACAATACTACAGATGTATGACATAGCTCACTAATCCTCTAGATTTTCATGGTTACTATTCCAAACTATTGAAGTCAATTTGACAATTATTATGTTTATAGTTTGTTTACAATACTCATTCCCTACACATGTCAACCTGTTGTTCATATCCCTCCACTGGCTCTCAGTTGCTTACAAAACAGCAACTAAAATGTCTCCCAGCTACCTGAACTCCTTCATACACTCTGCCAGTGAAAGGTGCCTGGTACAACCACCACATCAGGGCCCTTAGACGCAAGCCAGTGGTGGAACAAGTTACCAGACTCCATCCCAGCTCTTTCATAACACACTTCATTGAGTAAAACAATAAAATCTACTTCTATGCACTCTTTGCATTGCCTCTGTGTGCTGCCTGTTGGCTCCTATGTCCTATTAGACTGAAACTTAGTGGAAACTTTATGGCTCCTACTTGCATTGTTCTCCTGATAGATCCTTGCTTGTATTGTATCAACTCTCAGATGCACGTCACTTTGGATAAAAACATCTGCTAATGAAATTGTTATTGTAGAGAAGCACAACTAATTTAGATGCTTCCATAGAGGCAACGATGGGTCACTGACTGGAATGCTACGACCTTTGCAACAAACCAATTAAACACCTTTTGGAGATTTTAGACCGCCGTGTTAGACAGCATCATTAAGAGTTCATATGCCTGATGAATCTTGGCAAAGGAGCACTGAGGCTGTTCAGAAGGCTTTTGGTGGACCAACACATTACTAAAGCAGTTTGTGTTGGTTTTCAATTCAATGTGTTATCCATCTGTACACAGTTTCATAGTCATTGCAAAAAAGACAAAAACACATTTTTTCTTGATGTGAAAGTGACTAATTCTTCAAAAGATACACACATAAGAAACATGCAACAACTATACAAGAGAGTAT
Source organism: Scomber scombrus (assembly GCF_963691925.1). NCBI lineage: Eukaryota > Metazoa > Chordata > Actinopteri > Scombriformes > Scombridae > Scomber > Scomber scombrus. The sequence continues at coordinate 9,849,204 of NC_084978.1, forward strand.
AACAAACAATGTAATGTCAGTGGACCATCTAAACCTAATTTACATTCAGCCAGAGCTTCTTGAAGTTATTGCATCTAGATATTACAGAGCCATTAGAAAGAAAGAAAGGAAAAGTGACAGAGATTTGGATGTACAAACTGTTGAGTGTGTGATAGAGACAGGGAGACAAACAGACAAAGTCAGGAACAGTCTGAAGGTGGAACAGGAGAGAAGAGAATGAAGATAGAGGAAATGAAAGACTCAGCAGAAGTAGAAAGAGAGAGAGAGAGAGAGAGTCAGCCACATGAATGGGGTGAGAGGAGATTTAACCAGCCTTCCTCTAAATACAGAGCACCGCAAAGCCACTTAAAACCTGTAGAGATATATTTATACATCACTCACAAACACACACTCATACACTCGAGGACACTAACAGTATATGCAGTATCCGTGTTTGTTTCTCCCTCTCTTTGCCTCTCTTGCTCTTTCAGAAACCCACCCACACACACACACACACACACACACACACACACACACACACACACACACACACACACACACACACACACACACACTAACCAGTGTCAGTCTCAAACATGACTTTCTGACTTTACAGGTGTCATTATTTAACGGCTGTGGCTCCACCTGTTGAAATTAAATTCAGCGCTTTGAAGTTAAAAAAAGCTCTATGTTTGTTGGTTTTACATTTACACTGCAAAAAAAAAAACATTTACTTTGTTTTTTCATGCACAAACTTCTCTATAAAGGTCAGACCTGTATCATGACTCATCAGTTATGTCTCATTTGAATAGCTGTTTATAACTGTGTATGTATCTACCCAAATAGACACATACTGCAATGGAAAAAAGGCATATTTTGTTAGGAAACTGAATGAAAAGATAAGTGAGTTGGAGCAAGTGGGAGATGGTTCATTTTAGGTTGGGAAAGATAATTAAAGATCCTAAAAAACCATGACAGTTTGTGTATGTTCAAATCAAGTTACAAACATGAGGGTTTATCTTGTTTGGGTTGGGAATTCTTCTCACGGCTGAAAATGTGTGCGTGGACGTCACTGTGTACTGTGTATGTATAAGTGAGAAAGGCAGACATAATGTAGTATTAGCTGTTGTGTTTGTGCTGGGGTGCACTAAATAAACCAAGTAGGAATGTGCATTTTTGTGTTTAAACAAAGAAATATGAAACCATGAAAAAACCTGCCTCTTTTCTTTTCTGATCTTTTGTTTTATTTTCCTTCACACAACCTTGATTTTGGCAGGTTAACCAGGTTGTTAGCAGGGAACGCAAATGTTATGCAGACATCTGATAACCTGCCAGAGCTTTGTGTGTATGTCCGTGTTCTTCATTCGTGTGTTTGTTCTTCTTTTACATGCTGAACTGACTGCAAGTGTGTAATGGCACTAGCAGTCGCAAAAGTAAAACGTTTCGTCAAAGAGAGAAATAAAAGAAGTGAAACATTTCGAAACAAGAGGCAGAGAAACACGCTGCACTCAGAGAGACAATGTTCTCCGTAAAATTGTCACCCTGAATTTTGGTCACTTTAACAAGCGCAGCGTCAAGCCTGTGGTATAACCCAACGGCCTTGTGTGTGTCTCAGCATGCCTTCAATAGGTTTCTGTTTCAACTGAAGACAATAGACTGCAGCCGGTTGCCCACTAATTCGTAGCTTTGTTTTACAAGGCTACCACAGCCTCTCCATATAATCATTGCTGCATATCTACTACAGCTATCATGGATTATCTGTAAATTACTTTACTTTTGTACCACTGCTGCAACATTGATACATTTTTACTCAATCTCTTGCGAATAGAGACATTCCCCACAAAACGGATCGCCTTGATGAGAAGAGAAGTCCCTTTATGTTGCATTCACACAGTACTAATGTAAAACTCTCCTCTAAAACCTTTAGTTCAAGGCTTTTGCTACAAACAAATCTGTCAGCTTGTCTTTAGCTATAATTATAGCATCTCCCTTGAGGTAATTTGTATAATTTTGAAAATCTTACACGCTGTGGTGAGATGCATCATACGTCCAATTTTTGCCAAAATACATTCGCTGGTGTCTAAGATACTGTACATGGTTAAGAGATGGATGAGTAAAACAAAGAACAAATATGTGATAGAAACAAAATCTCATCTGGAGGGGTTTTTTTGACTCCACAGTGGGTTTAATTTTCAGCCCAAAGTCGATTATTATGTTTATACCACAACCGCATATCAGATTGTTCATTATATTTATGTTAATTATATTTTGGATTTAATAGAAACCTTATGTTGGCACTAACTTTTTCATGATTGAAATACTATCAACATAAATTTACTGCCCCATTAATCGGTAGAAGCTGTAGTCTAGTGGCGAAAATTAGTAGAAACTTTTTACATAATAATTTAGAAAGGTGACGAGACCTCTGTGGTAAAAACCTGATATGTGGAAATAATACTCACACACACACACACACATATATATAAATGAGTAAATAAAACAGTCCCTGCAGCCAGTCAGGACAAGGAGTATTCTGCGTTCCGGCTTAAATAATTGGCCTATAGGTAGTTGTAACAAACAAGAAACGAAAGGAGACTGAATCAGTGAGAAAAAGGGAAAGAAAAACAAATTTCAAGCACCAGCAGGAGATGATGATGATGATGGCAGAGGGATGTTTGATGTGTGGAAAAGTTTGTCTGCACCAGTGAACATCAATAAACAGCCGGCTGCAGTTACCAACACTGACAAAAGAGAAATAAACTGTGGAGATGTATGCCGAGACACATACTGAGGGAGGCGTAAAGAGTGAAACTGATCACAACAGAAATAAAGACAGGAAGGAAAAAAATGAGGGGAAGGAGAAGAGAGGATGAAATGGAGTGGGAGAAAGGGAAAGGCAAGATTAAAGTAAATCCACATTGTCCAAGCAGCAGGTCAGTAGGTGGCGTAACTAGTTTCAGTGTTTTAGTGAGACGCTGCTTCCGGTTTTTGATTGGATCATTGGAACTCACAGCACAGTGAGATTCTCAGTATGCTTGAAACAAAGTTTGTTCGACATGTCGTCCGAATGCATTTAAAGGCAAAAGTGTCTACAACTTTTTCCAATTGTAACACTTGAAGGTTGGGCAAAAAAATGGTTAACCTCGTAGTCTGGCCTGCTTGTTCAGAATATCAGCTTAGTAAAGTTACACATTTTTTCGGACAGATCTTTAGTTCTGATGTCAGAAAGGTGTTGAGAAAGATCCAACAAGATGCCACGTTGTCGATCCAATTATTCTTATAATGTGAATCTGTATGAATTTTACAAGTGTGCAGCTGTGGAAGACGATATTTATTATTATTGTTTAGCATACAGTGGCTACTTAGTGTCTGTTTCAAGATAATTAGAAGCACTGTTTTATTGTTCACAACGCCAAAAAATTGCTTTCCTCAGTGGTGAAATCAGGTTTCACCAAAGCCCTACCCCAATTACAGCCTGGTTACTTAAGTGAGTGTACAACAAGATGAGAGTCATGGGTAAAGAGAACCAAACACAGAGAGACAGGCTGACACAGAAAGAGACACAGAAAGAGAGCGTGTAATAGCTAGAAACACACAGACCAGAACAAATAATCATGTTGCTGAGAGTAAAACGGAGAATGTCTGGGAGGGACACATGCTGTAGTGGGCCATGGAGGAAATGACACAGTGAACGAGCGAGACACATACAGCAAGAGCAAGAGAGGAAGATCAAGTACCAAAGAGAGGGAGAGCAAATAAATGCCGGCACCAGTTAGTATCAGCGAGAGACCAAGCTAAATAAACGGCCTTAGGCGTCAAGTGGTGCCGAGCGCTACTGAAGTCCACACCACCCACTGCTTGGTGGCCACTTTCATGTGGTCACTTAAGAGATGATGTCACTGGCCGCTCCTTGGCTGCGTCTCCACTGCCCTGCTGCAACTGCTTCAGCTCTTCCAGTTCTGTGCATGGATTAACAGGCTGATTCACACCAGATTTGTCCGACCAAAGGGATTTAATAGCACTTAAAGGTGGTGTGTGTAGTGTTTTAGCACCAGTAAGTCATTTGGACGATAAATTTGTGCCATTTATTTACCATAAACAGATGTGATCATCACAGGGTAATTGGTAGTTGTCTATATTTTGTTATTGCAGATTTTCTGTTAGTGTATTTTTGAATTACAAGGTTCAAGAGTATTTATTATTTTCTTTCTTGTAGATAGTAAAAAGTATTGGTAACATGCCTTCATCAAGATACATGACGTAAGGGTGATAGTAAGTGGGAAATGGCATGGATGAAACCCACTACCACAACTGTTAATGATCAAACTCTAAGTCATGTCACAGTTTTATGACTCTGTTTGAGACGCAAAGACAATTTTTTGGAGAAAGAAAAATCTGTCTGTCTCTCTGAACAGACAGCTCATCTGTTCTTTACAAGGTGTTGGACTCACTGCCGAGGAGCTGTTGGCTGACGAGAGCATGAATACGTCTACATATACACATGCGCGTACACACACACACACACACACACACAAATATACACGCATATAAACACATTCATGCCACCTCTCTGACAAGGTGCTCACTGATCTGCCATCACAATGCACACACATGTATGTCTGTGTGTGTATTGGAATGTGTTTCTTGTACTACAATACCTTGTGCCAGCCAGAGACGGATCGGACATGTGTCAGTTGGCCTGGTAGATTGCACATGCATTCATAGTCAATGAAATCACTCCACAAAGTCGGGTAGCGTACTTCAAAAAGCATACTCATGCCAAAGCTATTAAATAATCCTGTTAAATAAAAACGTCCAATGTTTAAAGCATCAAATGAGAGTTGGAACAGTCTTGTGTTTTTGTATGATTTATTGGGGCTACTTATGCACTTAAGATCAGCTATCAACAATTAAGGTTTTGTAGAATTTGGTAAGGTATTGTAAATCTTGGTTTGATGACCCTTGCTTTCTTTTTCGCTCTCTCTCTGTCTTCTCCCTCATTCTTTGCCCTCTCTCTAGCATATTTGGCATTTCTTCCATATTTTCTGTGAGGGAATCAAGTCTGACTCACACAGACATGTGGCTTTCATTAGACTGTCTTTGTAGTGTTATTAAAATGAACAAATGCACACACACGCACATGCATGCACAAATACACAAAAAAACATAGGAACATATGGACACAAATGACCAGGAATCTGCAGAGCATGTGTTCATATTGTTTTATGAAAGGTGTCCAGGCACTGTTGTAGGGAATAAACTTCATGTGTGTGTCTGTGTATGGTGTTTGTATGAGGAGTAATTTTCTCTCCAATGAGTAGGCAACACAAAAGTGGGGTAAACAACTGTAATTGTGCAGCAGTCAAAACTTCAGCTTTAGATTTATTACTTTTCCCCAAAAAAACAGAAGTACACACTTACCAAAAAAGATCGAGAAAACAGCAAAGTAACAGTGAATGATGAGTGTCAAGTTATAACTCCTAAATATGATTGGATCCTATTAGACACAGAGCTCTGAATGAGCCCTATGATTGTGGAGCATAGTAGAAATAGTTTGATGCCAGTCAGCCAATACATTCAGGACTTCACTGCCTGAACTAACATCACAGTTCATAAGTCATAGTTGAATGCAACGGTTAAAATATGTGACAGCTGGACCCAAACAGCTAAATAGCTATGAGTATTACACCATTTGACCAGAAAACCCTCATGACTGAGTTTAATTTTAATAAGCTGAAATGATTTTAAATGTGCCAAAAACTTATATTTAAACAGTCTCAAGGTGCATTCAACAGTATCACCTTGTTCTTCTGTCTCTGTCTCAAAAAGACACGAGTGCGGTTGACAAATCTATTTGCCAGTTTCAGAATTGGAAATGTTCAATCATCCTTTTTCTTTCTTACCCTTTTAAAAGAAGAAGTTAAATCAATTTAGGAATTTTAACATCTCCATTTCCACATCTTGGCAGACTAGTGGCAGCCATTAAATGTGAAGTGCTATTTCCAAAGTTAAGAATGATCTTTGAACATAGATGCAGAATTTGGGTTGAATAAACTATTTTGACTCATTCAGGCTCACATCACTGCTTCATCAACACTGACCTGACCTTGGAAAAAGTCAAGCCATCAAATCATAAAAGCCTAAAATGAGAGCAGTGCTCAGTACAGTTTGTCATTGTTGTTGGAATGATGGACGCCAACAATCAGATGATCAGAGACCGACAGAAAATCAAGAGGCGGTACTGACGTCATAACCTCGCAAACACAAAGGATTGTGGGAAGCAGAGAGGCGGAAGGAATGTAACATTGTCGGCCTCAAGAGACCACAGAGATGCTGGAGATTTGTGTGTGAATCTGTACGCGGGTATACATCTGTGTATATCATATTTTGTGTGGCTTTTTGTTGTGTGTGCGTGTGTGTGTGTGTCTGTGTGTGTGCGTGTGCGTGCATGCTTGCTTTTACTCGTGCTGAACATTTTATGTGTGAGCCTGATGACATGCAGTAATGTCACGGATGGCAAACATAGCCATCGTCTGAGGCTGTTCTGATTTTAATTAGCAGTGTCTCGTTAAGACGCACACACACGCGCTCCTTCCTGGAATACTGTGGACCTACCACACACACGTATATGGATTATATTTTAAATGACGGGAATACAGCTTTGAACAGACACCCACACTCACACACACTCACACCCACACATAGATGCACACTTTGGGGCTCTGATGCCTTTGAAATACTTGCCAAGTCTAGACTGGCAGACATTGTGTGTGTGAGTATATGTGAGTGTGTGTGTGTATGTGTGTGCATGTGTGTGTGTATTTGAGTTCCGCTCTCATCATCTAAAACATATCAGTCTGTATAATTACAGGCCTCGGGTCGGCCAGAAACATCTTCTGGAGTCAATTGGAGTGTCTAAGTACCCTATTTAGAAAACGCAACAGCGTGGTTCAGCACAGCAGTCATCGACATCGTCATCATCAGTGATTTTAGTCATCATGATGATCACATTTGTTTTTTTCTTTTTTGCTTGTGTTTTTGTCTTCTGATTTTTCTTTTTAGTAATGATTATTAGCTGTTGATGCTCCTCCTTCACCTTTTGTTTTAACTGTTAAATATCATAAACTGCCTATACATTAAATGAGTACTAAGAGTTATACAATTAAAGTAAGTTTGCCTGTGTAAAAATGTCATTAAAGACATTTAAGTTTAGATTTAAATGTGCCCTGTGGATAGTTTGATTGATTTTGGTTCTAGACATGCCATGATTTGAAAACATTTTTTACAAATTGCAACAATAAAAATAATAATAGTGATAATAATAATTACAATAATAAATTATTTCATAATCTTTACTATTTTTATTATGCATTATTATGTGTATGTAGGCAAATTCTCTTCAGGCTTGGTATTCTCCACAGAGGTCAGATGTCAAGATGAGCTGAAGTAGACATTTAGTCTCAGGTAATCTGTTGAAGATGAAAAGAACAATGATTTAGGTTTATTAGTCCTTTTAAACTCTCTGCAACCTTTTCTTTGGAAGTTTGTCTGTGCATGCTGACGAACTTAATTCACAGGGGAATGTTTTTGTTTGTGAGTGTAGAAAAAAGCCAAAATGAGAACACCAGACAATAAGAGATGAGGGGAGAAAGATAAACGGCAGAATGTAGAAAGGAAAAAAGAGAAATGAGAGTGAAAAGACAGTGAGAGTAAGTCAACAATCAACAACAACGTAAATCACATCATGCTCTTCATCTTCTTCTTCTTCCTCTTCTCCTGTTTTTTTCCCCTCCTGTCTTCTCGTCTGCTCTTCATCTTGACAAACGTGTGATGCCAGGGGCCGACATCCTGAAGAAGCATGGGTCACCTCCTAAACCATGTTGTCCTGACATTTCAGAAGATATAGAGCATGTTGGAAGCACTCTCACACTCACAAAAACATGTGGTTTGAATAGACGTTTTTGTCATGAGGTATTTGTCCTGAAGGAGACTCGTTTCTTTCACAAAGTTATGTCTGGATTTGAGAAATATGACATATACATATTGTTTTCCCATTCTATTTTCTGTAATTTCTCTTCAGTCTATTTGAACAAGAAGATCATGGTGACATATCTGAAGGCTCTTTTTTCAGCACTTCTTCCACAATCCAGCCTCCATTAGATACAATCCTCTCACTTGTCTCCTCTGTGGATTTTTGGGATAATTGGAGTTCCTTCCAGGCCATCATCTGCCTGTCCAGTTCAAGAGGTTGATGGCAGCACAGTCCTGTCAAATGGGCTATTATGAGCGGCTGTCTTGTTCATGATCTTCCATTTCTCACTGTGCGATACAAATTGTAATTGGAGGTGTAAAGTACATACTCGTGTGTCAGCTACAAAAATATCGCCACCGCTTTTCTCTCCGCTAATGAGCTCCTAACTGTAAACAGTGTGACTCTCACTGCTAAGTACCATTAACTTGCACAGAGAGGCCATTAGTGACTATTATAAACACAGTGAGAGGTTTTTGAATTCACACATGGAGTGTGTTTTCATAATTTCCTAAAGTGGCTCACATACAGAAAATACCACCAAAATTCCTGCTCTCTTTATGTATCCTCTGAGCCTAAAATACACATATTATGCAATCAATTAAACGTAGCATTTTGTTTGTGATTTTTTGTCACGTTTCTTTTTTTGTTCTGATTCTGAATTTGGCCATTAGTGCCCCTGACCTTAAGCTGCACTGTAAATCATGCTTTCAGTTTGAAGTGCTGATAGAACTGCAGTATCTTTTGGATTTATACACACTCTACACTAAATGGTTCAGCACTAAATGGTTCACTTTGAGGTTTAAAATACCCAATGGCCAATAAAAAGTACGTCTCTCTTCCTCTGCAATAATCCCTCTTTCTCTAAAGTGTTTCCTTCTCTTTGTACTACTCTAACTCACTTCCACCACACGCACCAACACAGATAAGCGCACACTGCAGACACACTATACACATACAGAGCCTCTATTAATCACCGGTCTAATAGATGTAGTAGTAATAGCAGCTTCAGCTTCTTGGCGGTGCTCTGCTGGTAAATAGACCATTCTACCTTTCCGGAAAAGGCTGTGAGATGAAAGACCTCAAGGAGCCACATTAATGAAATCTGTTGAGTGAAAACCGAACTGGGTGGAAGGGCCCTATACCTGGAAACACACACACACACACACACACACACACACACACACACACACACACACACACACACACACACACACACACACACACACACACACACACACACACACACATACATACATACATACATACATACATACATACATACATACATACATACATACATACAAGTACAAGCGGAAGCAAGAGGATTGTAGGTAAGAGGGCATGCAGAAGTAGACACAGAACGCACAGACAGGTTTTCATTTGAATATATATATCATGGCATGCATGTACACACACACACACACACACACGAAGACACACACAACTGACCGTAGTGCTGACAGAGTTCCCTGCTGTCTTCAATGGGTGAGTGAACAGCAGCCATGCAAAGACAAGTACAGGCTTCCTGTTCATTCTGCACTCTCTCTCTGTGTGTGTGTGTGCGTGTGTGTGTGTGTCACACACCTCTAAATAGGTTAGTTAGTGCAGTCACTCATTAACACAGCTTTAAATACATCCCATAATTAGCCTTCAGTCTAATTTTCCTAATCACAACTCTGACAACCTCAGCTGTGGAAACCGTTGCCATGGGAATGAAGTCAACTTGTGGTAGAGTAGCTGTTTTGTTTTGTTTACTACCCTGAGAAAACTCAAGATGAGGATGGTATAGCATATTTTGTTAAAAAAAAGAGAGCACTTCCACATGAGATTATAGATTGCAAAGATGGTGTATGAATGTATTTAAAATAATAGAAAACCTTGCTTTTCTCTTTTGTCTGACCACCTGTTTTCTGTGTCTTCTGTAGCTGTAGTTGTATATTATTAAAGAATCAGATTCCACCACTAATTGTATAGAATGCTAGAGCACTCGCCCAATCATTTCCTGCTATTTTCTTTACTAAAATTATGCTTGACTGTCTTAAAATATTCTTCTAGAGGTTAATAAACAGGTAGACTTATATTTGCGGTTGGTATTACCTTCTTTTAAGAGAAAGTGCTTTTAAAGGGGAAGGTCAACCGTAAATGGGTCAGTGCAGGTGTGCTGTCATTTCTTCTCAGTTTAAAGTTCTGTCTAGACTTCCGTTATTTTCCAGCACCGTGGTTTGACCTTTTCAGCAAGTAGTCTTGGATTCTGTGTCTTAGTGGATTTCTGTGTGAGATGATTCTGTCTGATTTAATTCACTCTTAGTTCACTGAGGGAAAGGTCAGAACAATGACCTTCTCACTACTTCACATAGTTTTCAGTGTCCTTCTGTGTTACTTGGCAAAAAAGTTTTACTGTGCTGTGAGATGCTTCTACCTTGACTCGACCTGACAGAGCACCACAGGCTAAGGTGTTCCTGAAAATTGGTCATAGTTTGTGGGGTTAAAGGTCAAGAGCATGCAGCAGAACAGACGCCAGGAAGGTAACATATGACTCCCATGATGCCTAGCTTTCAGTGCTGACCCAAAAGGCTGTTAAGTGGTGTCTGCATGTGTACCTGACAGGGGTGAGAAACACACGCATGTGTGTACGTGATGGGTCAAGGCTGCAGAAAGTTGTTGCTGTTCTGCCATTTTGTCTAAGTGCTCTTCCAGACCGATCAGGTTGTTTATCTTTAACATGCATGTGCACGTACGCGTACACCTGAGTCCCTGATTGACTTAACTGCACTGACAGCTCTGTTTGCTTAGATGAGGGTCGTTGCATAATTTCTGAACCATGAAACATGCCTGATGCTGTTCTCCCCTACATTCAGACATTTTTACCTTCTTTTCCCTCCATGATTACCTTCGCATGATTCCTTATTCCTTCCACTACTTTGTATTCTATCACCACAAGTTTTTCATCAAGTTTCAACTATTAGTCAACTAGTCAACTTATTGGTGCATGCACCCTAAAAGTGTAAATGCCTTTTCCCCCTTGCTTTATGATGCCTGCTGGATACATTTCTGTTTGGCTTCTACTCATCTATACCCATTTACGAATTTACTACTCTATACCCATTTCAAAAACGTAATGTTAGTTTTAAACAGGGTTCCCTTAGGCAACATAGCTTGATAATGTTCTATCTAAACATGCCCAGTGGTGATTATTTTCTTTATCATACATGGAAGACAATGTTTGCAGCATAATGTATACATATTGAGCAGTCTGGGGAGACTTTAACATCTTTTTATATTTCCAGCAGCATGTATAATTTGTTGGGAGAAACACTAAATGAACACAAGTGGATTTCAGGAACACTGCAATGACTGATAATCAAATAGTTTGTTAATGACTAAAAAGAAAATGAGATCCTATGGAATTGCACTTGTGTGTCTGGTGGGACAAAACAAATCTAAGTTTTCAAATGCATATTATACAGATCTGCTTTACTCGCCCTCTACCTGACCCGTCTTTCACTCTGAATGTCTCTCCTCCATCAATTTAATCTGTCCTCTCTCTCCTCTCACCCACTCTCCACAGACAGCCAGAAACTCATTTCTTTTGACATTTGTTTTCAATCTAAAGCTTCATTCTTACTTTTTCCACTCTGCAGACCTGCAGTAATAGAATTAACCTATGTGCTGTAGTAGACCGCAAGAGAATAGACCTTCTGTCTGTTTTCTGTCCTCCTCCTTCTGTCTCTCTTCTTTTCACTTCTGTGTCTTTTTCTCTCACTGGCTGTCCCTCTGTTCCCTGTCAAGTTTGGTTGGTTGTTTCTCACTCTCTTTAAGTTTACTTTTTTTTTTAAAAAAATCAGAAATGCTATACCCTATCTTTGTGTCCAGATTTATAAATCAGACTCGTTGTCATAAGCCATTTTCCCTGGTTTCTCCATATAACTACATTGGACAGTTCAGTCAGGACACTCACATCAGATCTTTGACCATTTATTGCAACAATATGCATTTTAGAATTGGCATATGGATCTGCTCATGTGATGCTCTGGAAAACAACCCCCAGCAGATCCTGAGATTCATAACATTTGATGAACATGAACACATAAAAAGACACATTCAAATTTGACATAAAACTAAATGTTAATACACACAAGCAGGCTGGGAAGGTGGAGGGAAAGCTTTTGAAGCAGACAGCAGTGTAGCAGGAAGGGCAGAACTCAGCGTTGTTGTGGGCAGATTGAACGAGCGCCAAATGTTTATATAGACCACCTGCTACCAGAAGTGGGTCTTGGACATCCATGATTGGAAGGTGTGTGGTACATGTGACTGACTTCAGTAAGTCCTGTGGTAGTTTTGAATTGTTGTCTAGTGAGCACAAAATAGGGGTTTTATTCTGTTTTATTGTTCCTAAGCAGCTTGTCAAAGTTGATGCATCAAAATTTGCAGAAAAAACCCAACTCTTGGATAGAAGCTGAACTTCCATCTTAGAAAATGTTCTCTCTCTCTTTTTTCTCTCTCTTTGTGCCTGTCTTTTCTGGCTGTATCTCTCTCTGAGCCCTCAGTATTAACTGTAAAGGGCAAGGCTTTGGTGTCTTCCTCCACTTTTATCTTTTTTATTTCCCACTTTCTTTTTGTCTGCTTCTGTCCTCTTCCTTCTTAGGAAGTGGATTAGTAGACATGTGCAGAAGTTGCTGTCTTTGCAGCACTGAAGCCAAGTAGATATTATACAGAGAAAGTTATAACTTTTCTCAACAACACTCTTCAGCAATGAAAAGTGAAGCACAGTTGATATCACTCCTGCTGTTATGGACTTCACAAACATTTCGATTCAAATGAGCCCAGTTTCACGTGAATGCTAATAGTCATAAAACAGAAAATGGTCCTTTATACTTCAGGTTAATTTTATACTGTCTTACAAAAAGTCACGAACCGGTTGATCATGAAGTAGCTCCGTCCTGTATCCAGGTAGTATTATCAAGTGAGTTGTGGCTTCTTTTGCCACCACCTCTTGAAGAGACTAGACCCAAATCAAAGTCAACTGTCCAAGCACATGGACATAACAGATGTGAAATCTGTTTTATGGTTGAAGAGCCTCCAGCACAGAAATATCATCAATTATCCTCCAGTCTTTCATCAGATGACCTCTCTCATTTCTGCGGTGCCTGACAGAGCAGTTTTTGTGGTAACTGTGTACGTGTATGTATGTACTTGTGTACGTGTCCGTCTGTGTATGTATTCAAGTTTGCATTCATGCCTTCTTTGTGTGTTTGTGGATGCATGTTTGTGTGTCTGCGTATCTGCTCTGCATCTGTGCGAGTGCTGCCTGCATGTATTTAAAGCAATACAAGCCCCTCCTATTAGTTTTCACTCTGGTTTGATCCTGTCATCAGATTAATTTGTCATTTCTTCAAGTCATTTAAAACCGTTAGAGTGAAATGAGCACTTTTCCCTGTGGCTGACCAGTACATTAACAGCACACCAGGAGACTCTTAGCCCCCTCTAACAGAACATGTCTGGTAATCTCATTTACGGGGACCAGTATTAGCATATGCATGTAGCTGATTGAGTAATAAACCAGATTCTGTGGGTAATGGCAAAATACTGGCCTACTGTAGGTAGAATTTTATTTTAAAGCGTTTAACCATATTAAAAGTTATATTGAAATATTTCCCTACATGGGCTTCTTTTTCCAAAGAGAGCAGGCAGTCCACTTACATTGAAATGAAATTAAAAAAAAAAAAACAGGACAGTTAAGAGTATGGAGCAGAAGAGATAAAGGAGTGTAAATGCCAGTGACAATCAATCCTTGGTAACTGCGCTCATGTAGTACGAAAATCTTGTCAGCAGTGTCTCAGATATCACATGTGACATATAACAAAATATCTGCATCGGACAATTACTATTAGATCAAATTAGACTTTAGTGAAATGTTGTGGTGACATGAATTGGACTCAACATAGAAATATGCAGCATTAGCAATAAAATGCGAAACAAAAGTTTATGGTGGCATTATGGTGAATCTTTCATCAAGCAACTGGGTAAGTGATGTTAAATATAATAATGAATGTAATTCTTAAGTACAAAGGTTATGTCACTATATGTGAGAAATAAAAAAATATTTCTTTAATACAACAGTTGTAATTTATTCAAAATTCAGGGTACATAGTAAAAGGCATTTTTGCAAGTTTCAAAAGGACATTAGTGGCGGATTAAAGAATATACACCTTGATGGTCTAGTTCCTTAAGGCGCATTTTCCCCTTTATTCAGGTACATATTCAGTTTAATTCAATGAGGGTTGTAGAGTGATGAATCGACCCTGTGCCGCACCACTATCTGTCTGACTGGAGCAGAAGAGAGGTCGTCTTTATTAAAGGAATGGAAAAAGACTCTTTGTGGCCAAGAAATAGGGTTTAGAAACCTCTGCAGTTATTAAGTTGGTATTAAGTTTGTAATAGGACCATGAAAGTGTGTGTGTGTGTGTGTGTGTGTTTGTGTTTGTGTTTGTGTGTGTGTTACCCAATCCCTAAACCCACCAACATTGTGGTTTTTTTTTTGGGGGGGGGGGGCTTCTTAGTTGGAGGCCTCAAATTCAAAAGCCACTGTGGTTGTTTTAGCGGGAGAGACTGTCTCTCTGTCTGCCTGTTCATCTGCTTGTCTATCGGGTCTGTTAGTCAGTCTGTCTTTCTCTTACACTTTAACATGTTTTATATGCGTGTGTGTGTGTGTGTGTGTGTGTGTGTGTGTGTGTGTGTGTGTGTGTGTGTGTGTGTGTGTGTGTGTGTGTGTGTGTGTGTGTGTGTGTGTGTGTGTGTGTGTGAGCCTATGCATATCCATGTATGTGTGTGCTGATGTTCTCAGGATGTTGGTTCATGAGGTATTGTTTATGACTCTGGATTGAGAATAGAACAAAACAAGAAAATAACACTGTTTGCATCAGTGTGTGTGTGCGTGCGTGTTTGTGTGTGCACGTGCGTGTGTGTGTTGGTGTGTGTCTGTGTGCGTGTGTGTGTGTGTGTGTGTTCTGGCAGGCACACCACTGGGCCAGATGGAGAGAGTTTTCTGTCTGCCCCCTCTCCCTCTGTCTCTTTCTTTCTTGCTCTCTCTCCTTTCTCTCTAATCATAGTTTTCCTTTAGCTGTAAATAGGCGGGTTGGGAAATATATATGCACACACACACACACACACACACACACACACACACACACACACACACACACACACACACACACACACACACACACACACACACACACACACACACACACACACATACATACATACACATGTACACATATTTTGGCCTGTGCTGCTGGCTTGATGTAGCATTTTTAAACCTCCCACGCTCATATGATCTGAAGGCAAAGGAAATGTGCATGAACACACTCAAAACACACACACATACACACCACACAGAGTCGGGCTCATCATATGCTTGCCCTTCTACTCACCCATGATCAGAGCAAGACACACACTCACACAGACCCAAACCACATAGAGAGTACAGAGAGGAGCCAATCGCCCACAGTTTCCTCTTTTTGCTGTCTGCTAAACTTAAATTATACACACACACACACACCACCAGCAACTTTGTATCAGAAAAAAAGAGTAATTATGCAGCAATTTTTCATTGTCTGTAGATGAAATCCTCCTCTTTCATGTACCGGATGTAATTCTTTACACAAAACACATTTTGAGGCACAGTTTTTTTTTCTTTGTTTGTAAAGGACATTAGTGTCCTTCATACCAGAGGGGAACCCTCTGGGCCTTCAACATATTCAGTGTGTCAAATGAAATATTGAAAGGATTGTATTCCTAATTAATATTGGTAAATTATTCTATTCACTGAAACCATTTCTAAATCACTGTCATAAACTATTATGTCCTGGCAAACAGTGGGTTAATATAACGGAAAGAGAAATGGACCAATCAAACCTTCAGTAACTGTAACATGAATGGTAACTCATTAACTCAGTAACTCCTAGTTCTATTTCTCTGCTAAATAAGAAACATGAATTTACTCGTTGCCCTGTTCGGGGCAACATGTGACAAGAACACTGCAATATCTTTGAGATGTTTCTGAAAATATTTGCTACCTCCAAACTTTCCATGATGGCTTCACTTGCTGCAGGGAAGCAGAAGGTTGTTGCTGATGGCTTCATGGGTACAAGTTTTTGTTTGTTAACTGGTCTCATTATGAGCAATCTGTGGGTATTACTACAGTTAAAACTGTAACTCTGTCTTAGTTGTCCTCTATTTGAGTTTATGTTGGGTAGTGCAATATACAGAAGTCAGAATGAAATGGATACATTTGTCATTCCTTTTCCTATAACTACACATTTCAGTCAGAAATAAACAAATTAATTTGTTACTCACAGTTTACTATGATTATTACAATTATTGCCATCATAGCTAATTATTCTGGATATTTTACTTTTATTCCAGCTAAACAAATACATGGAATAAATCAATATGATTTGCTTGTTTCATTTACCTTCATAACATAATAAAGGTCTAGTCATTAAATTTAGAGATGTCGGATAGCCAGCTTTGTGTGACTGGTTGCCTCGGATCATCTTTGTATGTTGTGGAGCCAGTTAGGGCAAAGAAACCTTTAATATGCTGAACCTTCACGTAACAGAGTTCTGGCTATTATTTTTATTGCTGTGTTTGATTTTTTTTTATTACCAAATGTGGTCCTATTGAAGGCCCAGGGTCCAAGGCCATGGTTCACCACTGATTCATACCATGCTGCACCAAAACCCAATTTTCAAACAAAAAAATGAAAAATACTGCTTAATAAATTCAGTCGTAGGAGGTGAACACAGAATGAAATGGATGCGACTGGGCTCTGACCAGCGCAGATTGAAGCATCAAGATGTTAAAAATCAATATCATTACCCAGCAAACAGTGATTTTTTTGGAGAATTCAAACCTCAAGGAAATTTACATAAGACCTTTTTTAGATATCTATCATCCAAATAATGATACTACAACTGCATTTTAATGACTGTATTCCTTTGTGAGGTTTGGATCCGCTTCCAATATGTACAGTGTTGTTCAATTGTGTTCTCTCTTTGTAGCTTTGCAAATAAAAATGCCACAAAATAGGTTTTCCTCCTGAAACACAACTCGGGTGCTTTAATCATTCAAACAGGAGACATTTGATGAGATGGAGGACAATTTTACCAAAAATTCGAGATCTTAGCAGTGAGATGTGCAATTAAGTCCATACAATTAGCTTTGTTTTCAATCCCATAATTGACATAACAAGTCTTTCCTCATTAGACCATTAAACCTGCCCTTTTCCGTTGCTGATGGTAATGTACTGTACCTCAATGTACATATCTATCTTTGACTCCACTTATTATAATGGTTGGGACTATTTGCCCTGGCTGTGCTCTGTTAAATAAGTCAAACACATCAATATTAATTGCATACCATCATAGGCGCCTGAGCAGTGGAGCAAATGAGGAAAATGCATTCCCATTATTCACTCAGGGGGAGCAAAGTTACAGTTCTGCTGCCCCACTTTTTGTCCTTTTAAAAATAAACTTATCATCATACAGTTCCCGCAATCAGGTGGTTATATTTAAGCAGCCTATATTAAAGATGATTTTACAATTTTCAGCAACTGACAAAAACAAGTAATAAAAAAAACACATTTTTTGGACCACACTTTGAGTTGGGTCAGTTAAATCAAGACTAACAGAGCAATGACAGATAGACAAACAGAGCAGAGCTTTTGCTCACAGTACAAAAGTGTCTGAAATAACAAACAGTTAAATGTTTAGTGGTGGAAAGTTACTTATTCAGACTTCTATAAAATGACATTATTTTAAGTTTTAGTCAGACTTTGGATGGAATTATTTTTGAATACGAGGACAGTGTAATGATCTCACCTTTCATCCAGCCACTCTGCGCTGTGCTTTAATTATTATGATTATTCTCTCGTTTTTCTCCTGATCCACCCAGTTATATACTGTTCTTGATGCATTCTTGGTTTTATAGCACCCTCAATCTAATCTAAACTAGTGCAGGTGGCTGTTTCTCGACTTAATGGCAGGAAATGTCTTTTGAATTACTTTAAAAAAGATTTTAGGCGCTACACCCACACCCCTGGGCTAATTTATGTATCTTTCCCTCATTTTAAAACATAACCAGGTGCCTATGTACTTCATCCTGCCAATTTTGCTACTATTTCTCAAGTTAAATAATCAAACTAATGCAAGTTAACTTTGAAATTTCCCCTCAGTCCTTGTCTGAATTTTCCATTTTGCCTCCTGGGAAAAAAGAAAGCCTCTGCCTCTGTCTCAAGCCCCAAATCTTTATTTGGGATATATCTGTCTGTTTATCTGTCTGTCTCTCTAGATATTGAGTTCATCCCTCTTTAGAAACGTCTCATTCTTCAGTTTGTTTAAAAGCTTTCAGCCCTTCACACACACAGTCCATTTCGTTTAGCCTGGAGGGCCTCAGTACGTCTGTGTACACACATTCGTTTTCATTTGACTCTCTTCCTTTTCGTTGTTTCTTTCTTTCACACCCTCCAAACCCACATCCCTCTGTCCATAGATGGCCCTTTGTCACCAGGCAATTCCTCCTCATTCTTCAGTAACTAAAGAGCTTTGGTCCCACACTCACAGTTGGTTTGTTCAAACAATGTCTTGACTGTATGTGTGTCGATATCTGTGTGTCTAATACAGTATGCATGTGTAAGCAATAAGACATTTGTGCTAATGTGACAGAATATATTCATACATATTACTTTTCATTGATTTTTGTCTTGAAAAAATTCATTTTACAACCTGTATATAAATGTTTCCATTTAATTTTTCAAATTTCATTCATAGTAATGTTGTGTGAACTATAGCGTGTGTTTATGGGTGGAGATGTGTGAATGCAACTTTGTGTTTGCTTCTGTGTATGTGTGTGTGTGTGTGTGTGTGTGTGTGGGTAGCAGCTGTGTCCGCCCCAGAGTGAATGGCTGTCCTCTCTATAAGCTTCTCTAAAGACTGACAACAACACGACTGCTAAACGACTGGGAAAACTAAGTACTTCTATTCTCTGTCATTCTTCTTTTCTCTTCATCTCCCATTCACCCTGCCGCTCTGTTTGGTTTTCAGTAGAAGGACTGCAAGCTGCCACCAGCTCTGTTTGAGTTCCTTCAACTTTTAATGAGCAACGGTGGAAGCTGCCTCCTTTTTTACAGACTAGCTCCTAATCGCACCTTATTTTCTGTCTGTCTGCCTGTCTGTCTGTCTTCATTGCTTTCACCTTGTTTTGCACCCCCCTCTTCTGTCTTTTCTTCCCTGCGGCCTACCCTCTCTCGCTCTCCCTCTCTCCCTCTCTCCCTCTCTCTATCTACCAATTTCATTGTCTCTTTTTCCCCCTTCCGTTTTATGGCTGCCAGCTGAAAGCCTCGCTGTATTTACCAGCTTAGTTCCCTAATCCCAGGACAAACTACTATCGCTAATGACTTTCTCACTGGTTGGAGCACTGGGTGGCTTGAAAAAATGAGAGGAAGGAAGATAGAAATGAGTGTAGGAAAGAAAGAATGAAATGCTTAAAGATGGATTACAGTGTGTTCACTTTTTACCCGTTTTCTACTACGAGTGAAAATGTAGTTGGAAGAGAGAGAGGAGTGGCGAAGTAGTGTGTATTTTTTCAGTTATGCACAGTGCAGGTAGAAGAGGAAGATAAAGAGAGCAACAGGTAGTTGGTGCCCAGTCATGCATGTCCCACAAAGTCTCTCTCTCTCTCTCTCTCTCTCTCTCTCTCTCTCTCTCTCTCTCTCTCTCTCTCTCTCTCTCTCTCTCTCTCTCTCTCTCTCTCTCTCTCTTGCTCTCTCTCTCTGTGTGTGACCCTTGACCTCAGGTGCCCTGCAGGTGTGCAACCCTACATAACAGGGGGCAGGAATGTTTCATCCACATGCACACACTTGCACGCGCACACACACATGCGTGCACACACACAGACGGGGAAATCCTCATCAACTGCATTCCTCACTGGTTTGGCAGGGGGAGGGAGAATAGTGGACAAAGACGTGGTCTGTAAAAGTCAGAGAGAAAAGTTTAAGAGAAAGAAAGAAAGACATTGTGATGCATTAAAATAGGTCAGTAGAACTTGCATCGATATAACTCAAGAGTTGGCTTCTTTTTTTTTTTTAAAGGAATGATGAAATAAATATTGATTGCTTGTGTTGTTTTATGGCAGTGATTTACTTTTATTGAATAAATGACACTACACACTTGCCACAGCTGGTTCAGCCTCTTTGCACCACATTTCAAGAGCTTTGGGTCTCATCCAAAATCTGTAAAATTTCTGTCCAATACAATACAGCATTCCAGATGTTCCACTATTTTACAGATTTCCCTCCATTGTTGTTTTGCAGCCATTAGTCAGTGTTTCACAACCTAAAAGAATGATGGAATATTTTCTTGGTTTTCATCCTGAGATACCATCCTAAAATGTTACTAATGTACATTGAACGTTTTTTAAATTCTTTAACTGGATTGATTTTCCTCGCCATATTCATATTCAGATTTATTGCAACAATTTAAATGTTTGCAGACAGTTGCAAGGAAAATGGGGTAAGGACAGAAGGGCAGCTGAATGAATGAAACAAAGGGTGGCATTAATTCCTTCCGTTGCCTCCTTCATGATTCCCCAGTCTGCATGTTGGTCTGTTTATTGCGAGTTAACAGGTGTCAACTGTAACTATGTATGTATGTATGTATGTATATATGTATGTATGTATGTATGTATGTATGTATGTATGTATGTATGTATGTATGTATGTATGTATGTATGTATGTATGTATGTATGTATGTATGTGCACGTGTATGTATGCTGCCTGCTTCCTTGTGGGTATATCTGTTTGTATGAAATGCACACACATATTAAGGTCAGTATCTGCATTCATAAATGCTGGAATAAAGCGAAAGAGGACGAGATGTACGAAGGAGACAAATTGTGACCTTTAAAATAATGATCGGCTGACCTGATGTAGCTCCATATTCAAATCAGTATGTTACACTCTGCAGCCTGAGAGAATAACTTTCAGAAAGTTTATTTATGCAGGACTTTTAGGCTGGGGGGTTTAAACTAAAGAAATGGACTGGAGCTTAATTGCTGATGTTTTTTTCTCTGTGCTTCTGTGTCCCCTGCCTTTGTTCCTGCCTCTGTCTCACTGGGAACTTAAAGTAGTTAGTAAACTTAAGTAAGCCTTGTTAAATCTGCCCCAGAGTGAGAGATTTCCAACTGTGGCTTCCTTTCACACACAAACACATGCATGCCCACAAACAACCAAAGACTTAAGGAATCCCAGCAATGCCAATCATGTTACCCTTCACAACCCCCTTCAACTGTTTGTCTCTCTTTCTTTCTTTTTGTCTTTTTGGTTGCATTTCCATTTAGCTGTCAAGTAAATGGCATTCATGAGATTGAACATCTCCATAAAACAGTCATGATTTAGATTTAAGATGACGTATTTGGTGAAAGCAAATATATTGACTTATAATACCATACAAGTGAAAATGATAAATATATTTAGAGAGAATTGATTCATTTGTGGGTACATTATTTTTTATCTTTAATGTGCCATATTTCTTATTTTTCTTAGACACTTTTTCCAATTTACAGGCTTCTGCATCTAATTTTTCTGTTTTTTTACTACACATTTCTATACATCTCTCTATCTCTCATTCTTCCCTTCTCAACTTCTCTTTTCGGTATCTTTTTTGAATTTTGTTTGAGAAATAAACATGATCACTTTGGAAGTGTTAAATGAATCATCCAGAAAAACCGCACCCAACAAATTCTCCACACAATATAAATGTGATGACTCAAAGTACTTGAACCTGGTGTGGTTTTGGGAATGAAATCTGAGCCCTCTGAAAGTGAATCTTGACTCAGAAACATCACCCTGTGAAGCCTCTGAGCTGATGTCAAAACACAAAAGGAACCTGCACTGAATCTCTCGCTCTTGCGTGGTGAAGAGGGAAAAAAAGATTACTCTGTTATTCTGCTGTTCTGCTGTTCTGCGGGCTCTTTTGTATGCCTCATATATCCCACAATCCACTTGCATTTGTTCGTCTCTGCGGGTGAGGTGTGTGCATTACGACAGCATTGGAAGTGTGTGTGTGTGTGTGTGTGTGTGTGTGTGTGTGTGTGTGTGTGTGTGTGTGTGTGTGTGTGTGTGTGTGTGTGTGTGTGTGTGTGTGTGTGTGTGTGGTGTGTGTGTGTGTGTACATGGATTTGGCCATCTATCTGTCTATAGTATAGGTGTTAGTGCATCACCATAGCTTCACACATTCCATCCTGTATGAGCAAGAGAAGAAAAGTTGTATTTGCTTTGCCATGCCGTGTGTTTGTGTGTGTGTGTGGGTGGGTGTGGGTGTGTGTGTGCAAGAAATGAACATGTTGTTGTGTGCAATTGTGAGCATGCTTGCTATGCTTAACCTTCCTGTGCTTTGTGGCCTGTAGGAAAGATACAGGTCAGAAGACACATGTTCAGGTTGTTGGAAGCTGTGAATTCATTTATTCATTATATTCACTATAGCGCACAAACTTGTGTTGTATGTGTGTGTATATATAATAATAGCATGAGCTTTCTCTGTAGTGATGACAGCAAGACAGAGGTGAGGAAATGTGTTTTTAGGGAAAAAAAAGCATTTATATGTTCCTGAGGAAATGTCTCTCTCTCTCTCTCTCTCTCTCTCTCTCTCTCTCTCTCTCTCTCTCTCTCTCTCTCTCTCTCTCTCTCTCTCTCTCTCTCTCTCTCTCTCTCTCTCTCTCTCTCTCTCTCTCTCTCTCTCTCTCTCTCTCTCTGTGTGTGTGTCTGTATGTGTACAGTATATTTAAACAGTGGTCAGTCAATATCTTTGTCTCTTCAGGAGTCTGTGAGTCACTGTTGGGTTTCAGTGAGTCATGTTGGTCGAGGTTAAAGGCCTACACTTTTGGTTTTAAGTTCAGTCTGCTCTGTTGGCAAATCACCTTAATAGACTAATAAATTCACCAAAAACACATCCATGCCTTCATTTTGTCAACACTACTAATTTAATTCGCTCACATTTCCCTTTGGAAAATGCACACTGCACAGGGAATTTAAATGATGTGACGATGTGATAGTTTCCAATGGACAAGTCCAGGCTGCTTGAAGTTCCCTTTTAGATTTTGTGCAGGTTGACATCTTGGGTTTATTAGAGCTACAAATATCTGCCATGTTTGATTTGCAATTGTGGCAATATAAGAGATTTTTAAATAAGACAATTTCTTAGAAGTCACGAATAAAGGAAATAATGTTTATTTAAGCCATGACCCCAATTTTCAGTATTTGCTCATGGCTAATTGACAGTCCTAATGCCATCATCATGAATTACAATAATGCCTTTCTAGGCCTTTATTAGTCCATTTCTATCCAGCAGTTGGAATGCTTTCTATTAATTTCAGTGATTACACACATTTCTCCATCTCTCCTTCAAACTCTTTTTGTCACATCTCTCATTTTCCATTAGATTTTCTCTTTCCTTCCTGCCTCCTTCTGTCTCCCCCCTCTTTTCTCACTCATTTCAATTTCTCAGTCCTTATGTAATTGTCTTGCCGTATTTGTCCTTATGTTATAACTAAGGAGCTAGCTATATAAAATAGTGTGTGCATATAGATAGCTTATTATCTGTTAACTAGCAGTCCCCCACACATGATGTATAGGAATCTGATAAATGCATTACTGAATAAATAAGACTGGGGTTTAATTTAACCTGCAGTGCCTTGCAGATTTGCATGGACCGATAGTCACTTATTGGATTGCTGATTGAATTGGGAAGTTATAAGTCATGAAGGGACTTACACAGTAGGCGCTGAGTGACACTAAACTCAAAATTATACTTTCTGCGTCGAGCAACTATGCCAGGGTCCACTATGCATATGCACTATACAAATGCATAGTGGACATCCGCATAAATCAAAATTGTCTATGCAGGCACAACATTTAATCCATACAACCTCCTGTATATGTTGATCTACTGAGCATGTGTAGAGCATGTCCTCCAAGCGGACTCCAGTAAGTAGCATAAACAGTGCTACGTGTCTGTGGTGTTTTTCATGTGACATGATTACATAAAAAGTCAAAGCATATCTGCGCCAGAAGAAGAATATGTCTCAACACACGTGTGCACTGAGAAGTTATGAATGTATTTTATGAATGTACAGAGATGAGAGAGGAAAAAGGAGAGAGACTGGAGGGAAATAACTGACAGAACAGGAGACTCTGGTCAGTTCTGAGTTCAGTCAGAGGCTGAACTGAACACAAACAGTCAGACAAACTCCAACAGACGAATTTGGTGCATCTGTATGGCTGGTATTTCAGCTGTTTAGGGCAAGTAAACACAAATGTTCCAGTGGTCAAACTCGTGCAAGTAACGC
The DNA here is from genome assembly GCF_963691925.1 of Scomber scombrus. Taxonomy (NCBI): domain Eukaryota; kingdom Metazoa; phylum Chordata; class Actinopteri; order Scombriformes; family Scombridae; genus Scomber; species Scomber scombrus. The sequence goes on from NC_084978.1 coordinate 9,873,620, forward strand.
AAAGCAAAAATTCAAATTGCGCTCTGTCTAAACACAGCTTAAGCGATAGTTTACTTAAAGTCACACCTGCAAAGCTTCAAAGAGTCACACTTGGTTGTTTACATGAAAAGTGAGAGAGATAGTTGTGTCAAGAATGAAAAAGAGAGCTAAAACCCTGGCTCCTTTCTCACCCCCACACAGATGACTAATCACAGCATGAAGTGGGTGCATCAGTTTTGGAAAGTTAAAAATTAAGTTATTTGACCGTCTGACCATCAGTTCTGAAGGAGAATAATGGACCCTTGAGCCGGTCCAGGAATTTGAATCAGTGACCTTCTTCTCATGAACTCCAGGCTTCCTCCAACTGGTTTCAAAAGCCAGGAAATAAGTATTCAGCTCACAAAGGGGCATTATGTTATGCATTACATGATATTATGTATTCAGAGAAGAAGGTGATGAAACTGGCAGGCATGACTCTC